>NC_135401.1:8602537-8822537 GCF_051989625.1 Stigmatopora argus | reverse complement strand
CTAACAAAGGAACTGTGGCCGAAGTAGTTAGTGCATCAGGCATGAATCCTCACACCTGTGGATGCGTGGGTTCAAATCCTGGTCGATGCTTTGTGGAATTTGCCTCTTGGTGTATCAGGTGCTGTAAGCTTTTATGTTAGCTCAAGTGATAACGTGCTCGCTTAGCATGGGAGAAGCAGTGGATTTCTAATGGGGGCCCGTGGCTTAAGTAGTTAGTGCGTCAGGCATGAATCCTTACACTTGTGTGGGTTCAAATCCCGGTCGGTCCCGTGTGGAGTTTTGCCTCTGGGTAACCAAGGTGGGGGGACCAAGGCTTCCAAGACTCTGGGTCCAAGGCTTTGGGTGCCCCCAAAGACTCTAGGCTGGGGGGACACCCAGAGGCAAACTCCACACAGAACCAACTGGGATTTGAACCTACGCAGCCAAAGGTGTAAGGGTTCATGGCTGATGCATTAACTACTGAGGCCACAGGCACCCCATTAGAATTCCACTGCTTCTCACATGCTTAGCGAGCACATTATCACTTGAGCTAACATAAAAGCTTACAGCACCTGGTATTCCCAGGCAGTCTCCCACCCAAGTACTAACCAGGCCCGACCCTGCTTACCTTCCAAGTCCAGACGTGATTGGGTGTTTACAAGGTAGCCCAACTAGGACATATTTGATATTTTGACTAGCAGCTATAATTTTAGCAAAACCAAACTTTTACCTGTTTAGTGGACATTTTTCATTGAGTTTGTCCCGCAAAAATGTTTGACCCCATTTCGTAGGCCAATCATTTCGAGACAGTGGAGCAGGTTCGTGAAGCCTTCCTGCGTAGTCCTCGGAAGAGTGTTAGAAGAGCAAGTGTGGAAAGCCACATTCCAGCCCTTTTCTTGAAATTGTTGGTGCCAAGTCCTAATTTGTTTTGTAGTGAGTGCCTCCTTTGCAAAATTTGCAAAGAAGGCACGCTGCACAGTCTTCGGTGACTGAGTCCCCGAGCATACTCTAACACCCAAAATGCCTTTTCTTTTGAAGTGAATGGCATTTCTTAACCTGAAAAAATAGAAATGCCAAACGTTACACACAAAAACTTGAAACGTTTCTACGCAAGCTGTGAAAATGAGGTCATTCCAATGAAAATTGTCAAAATATTGTCCTACTAAAAGTGGTCAAACATTTTGGAACACCCTGTAGTACTTTATTCTGTTTGTATGATCCCTGACCATTTGTTGGGGGGAGAAAAAAAAAAAAGCACAAAATTGACCAACCGGTGCCGAGCTGGTGTTTTCCTTACTATTTTCATACTGGTCGTGCGTCCGACGTTTTGCTTCCCACACAAGTAGCCTGTGAACGTACACCTTCTCCTATAACACAATGGCCACACCACTGAGCAGTCATCAGCTTGCTAAGAAGGGGTGAAAGGAACATGTGCCGGTATCATTACATATAGCATTTTGGGCTATTTCAGAAATCACTCATGAAACACAAGTTTTCCAGTGAATAGAAAAAATGTTCATGTTTTTTTTTTGCTTTGAGTGCTGATTTTTATCAGCAAATCGGTGTCAACAACCTTTTTTTCCTAACACAGTCCCAGTATTCTTCCCCATCCCTATTACGTGCTCAGTGGTGTAAAAAAAGTTAATGACAAACAATGTCATTGTTTTTAATCCCTCATATGTTGGTTCTCAAATTATGCATGAATCCCAAGTTTCTACCAATTTATTTTGTTCAAGAGGGGGAAAAAAGTGGTGCGTTCGCAATAGTGTTTTGTTTTTACATGATGAATCCCTTTCTTTGTGTAAGAGATGATGCTGTTAATGGTAGCAAAGTGTGGGTAAAAAAAATTGGGGGGGAATATTAAGGGTGTTTCTCTGGCAATATGCAAAGTTAGCTGGGAAGAATGTGCAAAAAAAATGGATGTGATGGTAGTTTAAAGTGTCTTTGCGGGAGTTTGGATTGTTGCACTCGCGTTATCTGCTCTCAGCAACTTTCTCATTAAATAAAGAAATCAAAACCTGTACATAAAAAGTCATTCATACCAACACACAGCAATTCAGATTCATACTCTAACCATTTTCATTAATATATTATTAGTTAACTCGTTGGCTGCCCTTAACAAAAATCTTGCCCATTCGAACACATTTAAATTCAAATTCCATATCCAATTTATTTAGTATATCTATATAGAAATAACAAAGTCACACTTAAGTATTGGGGGAAGGGGGAGCAACGAGGTTACGGTATAGAGCAGCACTGCCGCAGATTCTGGTGAAGCCAAAAATGGTCTTCATCACCAGTACAACCTTTTTTGTTGGCTTTGTAATCCTTTGTGAAACATTTAGGGACTGTGAACTTAGCTGCTCAGTCTTCTCTCATCTTACGCCTTCGCAAAAGTCAAGTTCAGAGTCGCCATGGAAACAGTAATATTGATGAACTCACTGGGACATGACACTTAGCAAGAGGCCTGACATCAAGGCAGCAAAAGGGATCACACGACAATAATAAGTAACATGAAAATGCAGACCTTATACAAAAAAAAAGTTCACTGTAGAATACGATGATTTGTGGAAAGTCTTTGTACTGTAAAAAAAAAAAGTGTGTATTCTTTTCTAACGTTAAAAAAAGAGACTAAATGTGTCTAAGCCGTCCGTGAGAGTGAAGGTCACATGGATTGCACCAATAGCATTCACTGTGGCGTGAAGATGGTGGCCCTTCGTTAGTCCGCTCTATCCTTCTTACTCGGCCTGTACTCACGCTTGATTCGGGCGTACGGGCCGATGCTCTCGTCGAACACGAAGTCCCACAGAACTCGCATCCACGACGTGTGCTGAGGAAGCGAGTCGTAGTACTCGGCCGCGATTTGCTTCACCTAGAAATGCAATCCACAGTGTCGGTATGAAGTGTGTTAGCTTGATAGCCACCGGGGGGGGTACTGTAACGCAGCACAATTTCATAGACAACAGCGGAAATGTTTTTGGGAGAGGATAAAGAATAGAAGATTTCGACTTGTATAAAAAGGGAGACCAGGTGTGTGTATTTTATGAAATAAACAATCATACCACATTCACACGTGAATAAACAGTCTGAATACTTAACATCTTAGCTTGTACAGAATACACAGGTATTATCTGTCAAAAAACACTTTTAACTCATTGGCTGCCATTGACTGCGCTAGATGTCCAATCCATCAATGGGTGTTTTTAACATACATGTTATTCTTCTTTACTGTGTAAACTCAACAAATAACTGGCGGTGAAAGAGTTAAAGGAGCAACTAAAGAACTGTAAGCACGGGAAGGCTGTATTACATTGTTGGCATTAAAATAGGTCTATTTAGTACGGCGAGTTTTGCAGTCAAAATAGATTGCACACCAGCAGTGTTTTTAAACGTACGTAATTCTTGTTTAATTAACTACCACAACAAATACTCGGTATAATTGACATGTATCTGGCAGTGAAAGAGTTAAAACTGTTTTAAATTCTTAGCATTAACCTAAAGGTACGGCAATAACAATAATCGTTGATCTAATGTTTCTTATTGTTAAGTGATTTTGACCAAGTACACTAACACCAGTGCGTAATAAATTGATAGCTTCGAATTGATCAGATTTAATTAGAAGAAAAAAAAAGAAAAAAAAAGTGGTTGTCCAATTCCAATTCAAAAAAGTTGGAGACCCCCTTGAGCGGTGGACCACAAATCAAGGGTATGGTCCGCTGCTTATTTAATAAAAGACCATGTATAGCAAGGCCTTCCTTCCCAAAAAAGACCATGTATAGTCAGGATGAGAAAAAAGAACATTAAGGATTAAAAAAGACTACCATGTATAATAAAGACCATAAAAAATAAAGAAAAAAACATTAAAAAGAGCTAACATTGTAAGCTATGCATACTTTCGAGAGGTTAATGTATTGTACTCGTAAAGCTCTAGTATTACTCTAGTATTACCAATGAATAGGAAATTGAAAGAGCACTACATCTTATCTAACAATGACTCGGGTGATATGCAAACATACATGAATGCAGATGAGAGTTGCGCGTGTTAGATGAGATGTGGCGTGTGTGCTTTGAATAAACTGGAGAACAAATGAGGCGCACGCTTTAACCTTCCTCTTACATTGTTCCATGTACGACTTTTCCGTTTCTTTGGGAACAGAGCGACTGTGGTCGAACAGGTTTAGCGACAGACGTTTCATTGTGAAAGCGAGCCCGTGACGTGCAGCCCACGGCCCGCTTTGTGTTGTCGAGGTGCTCGCTACGGTCCCAGTGGTTAATAAGTTACCCGCAGTGACGTTTGATCTGATAAACACCTTTTTGTTTAGTTTGAGCAGGGAGGGGCCACACCAAAGTTAAAAAAAAATGAATTCTTTTGCTGGACAAATACATTTGACATATCTCTCCTATTCATGCCTTGTCACCATGCACTCGGGGGTAAATGATGTAAAGATGATGGTCTTACCTGAGGTAGCTTACTGCCAGGTATGCTGGGGAAATCATGGTGCTCCATGTGATAACCAACATTGAAGGTGATCAAGTTGAGCGATCCATAGTAAGAGTAGGTCTCGTGTCCCTTCATGAACATGTAATGCTCGGCGATGAAATGTCCGGATATCGGATGCAGTCCCATACACAGGATGGACCCGGCCACGAGGTAGACCACTGGCTTGAGCCCCCACAGATAGTAAAGGAGGGCATCCGCCGCCAGCTGGACGGCAAAGTTTTGGATTTCTAGCTTGCATATGGGTTTGGGGTTGACCAGCAACGGGCGCAGGGCGTAGAAAAAAGGCTGTAGGAAGAGCCACAGCAGCTTCCGGGTCGGCGTGCAGAAGAACCAGCCCTCCAGTTCCGTGGGGATGTCCACGTCCAACTGGTCGCCCCCCAGGTAACGGTGGTGGTCGATGTGGTACTTCTTAAAGGAGGCCGAGTACGGGACGCCGATGGGGAGGTTGGCCCACATGGCGAACCAACGGTTCCACTTGGCCAGCTTGTTGCCGAACGCCACGTTGTGCGAAATGTCGTGGATGGCCAGCGTCAACGAGTGGTTGACGCAACCGCCAAAGGCGTACGCCCAAAATAAGATCCACTTCCACGGAAGGTCACGCACCAGGTAGCAGGCCAGGAATTGGGACAGCACCATGCCAGACACCACCCACTTCAGGTGAGGGTCTGGACCCATCAGGGACTTGATCTCAGGGTACTTGGCTAGAGGGAACACAGAAGATAATACAACGGAGAAGTTATTCCTTTGTTAGACATAAATCCTGTTCCTAGCTTACTGAGTTGTGTGTGGTAGAAGACAAAAATTGGCATAGTCATTTCTATTATTACCATTGCCATCTCATACGGAACTGTACCAATTGGTAGTAGTATAACATTATGGTAGAGAGTAGGTTTTAAAAGCAGAGTCAAAACAAAGGAGCTGATTTGAGGCAGCATTTTTTCCTCATGGGAGAATGTTGCTTACGACTCTATTTTCTTTTTAATTGGCGAAGGTGATGCCTTCCTGGGGGACCGCCAACACAAACAGAAAGGCAATCTTGGGAATAAATATTCACTGAAATTAATTGTATTATTTTTTGTAACTGACCTGAACCCAATAGAGCACGTGTCAAAGTGGCGGCCCAGGGGCCAAATCTGGCCCGCCGCATCATTTTGTGTGGCCCGGGAAAGTAAATCATGAGTGCCGACTTTGAGTTTTAGGATCAAATTAAAATGAAGAGTATAGATGTATATTACATTTCCTGATTTTCCCCCTTTTAAATCAATAATTGTATTTTTTTTAATCATTTTTTCTGTTTTCAGTTAGTTCAAAAATCACTGTAAAATCTAAAAATATATTTAAAAAAAAGTTAAAATAAACATTGTTTTAGATCTATAAAAAAAGAATATTCAGGGCTTTTAATCCAGTTCTTTTAATCCATTTATTTAAAAAAATATCTAAATATTATATCTAAAATGGTCCGGCCCACATGAAATCGAGTTGACGTTATTACAGAATGTTCTTAACATCTGTGGGAAAGTACATTAAATGAACTCTTTGCTATCTTGAGACGACCTGTCACCAGATATTCGAGTTAGCCTGTTGCGTAAATAAGTTCTGCTTCAATGACAGACTCTTATCTCACCGGGAAATGAAATTTTACCCATTTTTTCTTGTTCTTATTATAAAAAGTACATGAACTTAAACTAGATTCTCCAATCTACTGCAATTTTTCCTAATAATCTCCCACTTGGATTTGTAGAGTGGTCCTATCTAAATTAGAGCCTCACTGCCATCTGCTGGGTTTTATGTCACATTAAAATGGATTCCAAACAAGAAATTAACAGTGAAACAATGAAACAACCTCCTGTCAAATGGCAGCCAATGAGTTAACTTTGGAATTCACAGTTGAGTAGACTTCGACATTCCTATACCTCACCCTGTGAAAAAATGTAAATATGATAAAATGTCTTATTTTCTATTGAACGTGTAAATATAAATGTGAGATTTTTTTTCTTCAAAAACAAGCAAAAATATTTGAATAAAACTAGACAGCATAAAATGCCCTTCACCCATTTTGGGCCACTTATTTTTAACACATTGGCTTCCATTGATGGGGCTAGATGCCCAGTCCATTTTGACTAAGGGAAGTTGGCATCAAATAATCACTGCCAGCCCTCCTAGTCAAAATGCTCTTGTTATTTATCACATTAAAAAATGAATTTAGAGACGTAGAATTTTCCATATCGTTTCTAGAGCCTATTTGCGTTTGACTTGACCGATCCTTCTTCACATTGTTAATATTTAACTAAATTGCCCTCTTGTTCGTTTTAAGGAATGATGAAGAAACTCTAATACTAAACACACAACTTCAACCGAAAACTATTTTTCAAGCCATATATCACCACTAAAAGTGAGATTGTTATTTATCTTACTGTGATGATAATTTGACATATGAATAACCAGAAATCATAAAAATTCCTTTGATAATAGCTTGTCCAGGGTTTCTAGGGCTTTCATCTTTTAATCAATAACAACATATGAGTCATTGAACTTAAGCATTAATCCATTCATTTTCTGAACCGCTTATCCTCACAAGGTCACCGGGGGTGCTAGAGCCTAGCTGACCTATGGGCATTTTAGAGTGTTAAAACAGCCAACCATCCATGTCCCAGAAAAAAAAAAACCTGCAGGCCCAGGGAGAACATGCAAACTCCAAACAGTGAGGACACACCTGGGATTGAACCCTCGACCCCACAACTGTGACCCACTTAGCTCTCGACCGCCAGGCCGCCAACTTAAGCATTGCTGACTTGAAAAACAATAAAGCTGTGCTATAACCAAAGAGTGCTGATCACATGATGGAAAAATGATGCAAGCCAGGATGCAAAATAACCCGTTGCCATTTTCGCTCGGCCGGGCAAAGAATTATTCAAAATACAGCCTGTTAAAATTTAATGGCGCCATGGTGTCAAGCAACCTATTGTCGTGTTTCACACCTGTTGATGTTCGGGACTTCAGGTCGTATCATTTTGGAAAAATAGGCTTCGAAAAGTCAAAGTCAGTTAGTAGGAAAGGAATAAAGTTCGCTCTTTTCGTGGCCTTGGCAAAAAAATGGGTGTTGTTGCTTAAAGTATATCAGTGTGGTGTCATTTATGCAGTGATTAAGATTGTTGGATACAATGTTTAAACAAAAGTGATGCTAGTGTTGCAATGGTGTACTGATACGGCACTCAAATTACGCCATCGGTATTTGCGATTACTAAGAAATAACGTGCCGAAGCTGTGCAATATGTACTTACCCAAGATGGCCACCAGCTACGCACACTGCCGTAAAGTAAGCATCACTTACGCCCTTACCAAATTGATGATGGACGCCCAATCGCGTGGAAACCAATCATCCCTCTGCTGTGAATTTCGATGAGCATCACTAATAGACGTCCAAGCAATTTGAAATGGGAATGAATTAAATTGAATGTTTTTATTGTCATTGTACATGTATACTGATATTTCAAGCTTTCACCACATAGTGCACAAATAACAACAATAACATTGGCTATCAAAGTCCATTGAGTTAAAGCCAATTTAGTTCATCACTAATAGACGTCTAATCCATTTAAAATGGGAGGGTGGCATCTTAAGTCGGGCATATTTGTTCATTCACTGCCATCCCTCCTACTTCAAAATAATTGGACTTGTAGTGCAGTCAATGCAAGCCAATGGGTTCAGCAATTACTTTACAGTTAAGTGAGGTTTTTTTTATTTTACCAAAAAACTTGTTTTGGTCCACTATCGGCATACCGTAGAGCAGGGGTGTCAGACTCGGGTTGGTTTGCGGGCCGCTTTAACGTCCACTTGACTTCACGTGGGCCGGACCATTTTAGATATAATATTTAGATTTTTTTTATACATGGATTAAAAGAACTGGATTAAAAGCCCTGAATATTCAGTTTTTTTATAGATCTAAAACAATGTTTATTTTAGATTTTTTGATATATTTTTACATTTTACATAATGATTTTTGAACTAAAAACACGGGAAAATGATTAAAAAATTACAATTATTGATTTAAAAACGGGAAAAATCAGGAAATTTAATATACCACATCTATACTCTTCATTTTAATTTGATCCTAAAACAGAAAGTCAGCATTCATGATTTACTTTCCCGGGCCACACAAAATGATGCGGCAGGCCAGATTCGGCCCTCGGGCCGCCACTTTCACACATGTGCCGTAGAGCGAATATCGAAATCGGGAGACACTAATTTGTATCCGTGCAACACAAATTCAAGCCAAATTTGTGCCACGGTGGGCTATAACTTGTATCTATCCCAGGTGGCGTGCCCTTTCCCTGCATAAGAAAGAACTAGTAAACGGGTTGAACCGGATCATGGCATTAGTAACAAACTAAGCAAAAACAAAAAAAGACATAAGCAAAGACAAGCAAACTAGCTCACGTTTCCCTCGTGCACCTGCCAATGAGGCTCACATGCGCGACTCACCCAGGATCTCTTTCCTCCTCGCCGTGTGAGGCTGATCGTTGTAGACCCATTCAAAGTCGCCTCTTACACCGGCCTTCTCCATGTCGTCCTCTCTCCAACTGGAATGGGTCGAGTCGTGCGGTCGTTCGAGCAGTGGAGGTAAAGAACGCCGCCCAGCCGCCCCCATCCCACGCCCACGCCGTTTAATTCACTCCGCAGGTGTGTCCGTAATTGCAACAGTGGGGGTGCGGTATAATGATCCATTATGTTGGCTGACAAAAGCAAACTTCAAATCTCCTCCTTCATCGGAAGGAATTGTTGTGTTAGTTATATTGCTGTTCTTGTCCTTGTTGGGTGAAGTTTATGTTATTGTTCCGGTCCTGGTAAGAAGCGGAATAAAAGAACATGCGCGCAGTAAAGTTGTCTTGATTTAAACAGGTGGTTTATAAGGACCGCTAGAGGGAGCCCACGTGCCGCTACGTATTCGTGCTATCAGTGACCTCACAACTCATCTTTATACTATTTGGTTCCATATTCTATGTAATTTGGCAACAGAAAATTAATTGGACTTTAAAATATATACATTAGGTAAATAAGGTGCGGAAAGATGATAAGCAAACAGTCTGTCTCAGTACGAGGCTGAGTTATAGAGCTCACATTATACGCTAGCTGGTTAAGTAACTGGCGGCCATTTTGCGTCGGGGGACTTCAATGGCAATCTATTGGAGCGGATTGAAGGTGAGTGATTGATTTTCTTAACTAAAATGCTCGCTAAATTCTTGGCGGATTTACAAACAGTTTGGTTTATAACAAACAGCATTAAGTGGCTATGTTCCTGTTGAATGTTGCAACATCACATCAAATCAGTTTTAATTACACAGTTAATTTACTGCACCTCTGGATATGAAAAACAATTTCTTGGAATAAATTGAGCCATTTTAGCCATTTCAAAAGTAACGCTCCAATAACTATAATGCCATTTATTGAGCGGCTCTGACGCAAAATGGCCGTCCTCCCCGTTTGCTCACAGCGCCCACGAAACCTCTAGTTTAATCTGTCCGATATAAACATATATTATCTCTAGGTATCCCAATGTTTGTAATCACGCGAGACTTGATAACTGGAGCGGAGTCGCGACGAGAGTACACGTTGTTGCTGAGTTGTCCGAGAAGCCACAGTGGACTGTAAACAAAACATTCAAAGGGTGCTGGGGTGGGGGGGTTTAAAGGACGCACTCAGAAGTCATGGCTTCGGGGGAAACCCTGTACATTGAGTCGGACGGCTCCGACATGCCCACCGAAATAGTGGAAATGCACGAAATCGAAGTGGAGACTTTCGAAACAACTGTTGTCGGGGAAGACGGCGAGGACCAGCCTATGATCGCCTTACAACCGCTCGACACGGACGACCCGGACTCGATTCTCCCGCACCAAGAGGTGATTCTAGTGCAGACCCGGGAAGAGGTGGTGGGCGACGACGACTCGGAACTGCACACGGATGACGGCTACGCAGACCAAATCCTCATCCCGGTACCCGCCGTGGAGGAGGACTACATCGAACAGACTCTGGTCACGGTCGCGGGGAGAAGCTCGACGGCGGCCCGGATGAAGAGAGTCGGAGCTGGGAAGAGGTCGGGTAAAAAGAGCTACTTAAGCGGCGCTGAGATGGGCCGAAAATGGGAACAGAAGCAAGTCCAGATAAAGACGTTGGAAGGAGAGTTCTCCGTTACTATGTGGGCTTCGGGTAAGTTTGTAGTCAAATCCTGTAATGGCTTTGTTCTCACTGTGCGTGTGTCGTCGTTACGAGGCCTCCGGTGAGGCCTTGTGCTCCGACAACAGTTGACAGCAATTGTACGAATCAAAAAGACTGTTTCACCTCGAATTGGATTGTTATTGTTTTTATGGGAAGCCATGTTTTCTCTGCCGATGGGCGCCGCCATATTTCCCGGTCGAGAAAGTATGGCGGCCCGAAAAAATGGCGTTTATTTGGCCAGCGAAGATGGCGGCGAGTAGAGCTAAGTACGCTTGTCAATCCACTAGGCCTCTATGGCGCAGTTCAGGAGTGGTGCGTTCAAGGGCCCTCGGCTTTTCCCCAACGTCCGACTACCACGACTCTTGTTACCTTGACAGCTGGTAGATTCGAGAACCTACTTCTAACTGAAATAAATATGAACGTTGAAAAGAACTTTTTTTGTCGCTGCACCTCATTCTTAACATCTTTTGATAATAATAATAATAATAATAATCGGAATTTGATGATGGCGTTAGACTGGTGGGTGGGTGCACAGTCGTAGGTGTACAGGGAGTACAGAAGAGGACTCAGTACACAGCCTTGAGGGGAGCCAGTGCTTAGTGTAATGGAGGAAGAGAGGTGGGGACCAAGTCTAACAGTCTGTGGGCGGTTGGACAAGAAGTCCTTTATCCAGCAGCAGATTGAAGAGGATAGTCCAAGGTGGGAGAGTTTGTCAGTCAGAATGTCCGGTTTTATGGTATTGAAGGCTGAGCTGTAGTCAATGAAGAGCATCCTCACGTAGTTCCCAGGGTGTTCCAGATGGCTCAGTGCTGTATGAAGAGCAATGGCAATAGCATCATCAGTGGACCTGTTTGCCCTGTAAGCAAACTGGTGAGGGTCAATTGAGGGAGAGATTGTATTCCTGATATGGCGGGCTACCAACTTTTCAAAGCACTTCATGATCACAGGCGTGAGGGCAACAGGCCTATAATCATTCATGCTGCCAATGGTTGGCTTTTTGGGGACAGGGATGATGGTGGCAGATTTCAGACAAGATGGAATGATGGATAGTTGCAGGGAACAATTGAAAATATTTGTGAAGACTCCAGCCAGCTGGTCAGCACAGGCTTTGAGCACCTTCCCAGGTACTCCGTCAGGGCCCGCAGCCTTCCTGGTGTTCACAGACCGCATTACCAGTCTCACTTCCTGTTCCCGGAACGTCAGTGTATTGCTGCAGGGTGGTGGTGGGGGTGTTGAGACCGGGCCTGATTTGTCAGTCTCAAAGCGGGCAAAGAAACGGTTCAAATTCTCCGCTAGTGAGGCATCTGCATTAACAGACATAGTATTGTTGTTGTAGTTGGTTATATGTCGTTCTGGAGTGAGCTCATTTTAATAAATGCATTGTAGTACTCTGTTTTTCAGCTTTTATTTAATTTTGACTATGTGATTTAGATGACAAGAAGGACATTGACCACGAGGAGCAAATCGCAGGTGAAAACTCCCCTCCTGACTATTCTGAGTACATGACAGGGAAGAAACTACCTCCAGGGGGCATCCCAGGGATCGACCTCTCGGACCCTAAGCAACTGGCCGAGTTTGCAAGGTATGCATGCATGAGCTCGTCTAAAATATACGGGACGGCCTATGCACTGGGATGATACTCAAATGATGGTTTTAATTTCCAGAATGAAGCCCAAGAAAGTGAAAGAAGACGACGCACCCAGGACGATAGCCTGCCCCCACAAAGTAAGTTATACCTTCGCAAATCCATCAATTTTTTTATCACGTGGCCTTAAAATAACTGTGAAAATGTTTAATAGTGTCATGTAATTCAAACTTTTATGTGCTAGTCTTGCAAATGCGTGTTGTCAACGTTATTTTGCTCGCAGGGCTGCACTAAGATGTTCAGGGATAACTCCGCAATGAGGAAACACTTGCACACCCACGGGCCTCGCGTGCATGTCTGCGCCGAGTGCGGCAAAGCTTTCGTGGAGAGCTCCAAACTGAAAAGACATCAGCTTGTTCATACTGGAGAGAAGCCTTTCCAGGTGGGTTTCTATGGTTCTTTTCTTTACAGCAGTGGTTGTCAAAAACAAGGTGTTTATGATGTATCCACTAAATTATTTGTAATGAATTATGTCCGATGGATATTTAATACATAAAAGCCTTTGAGTTCATGAAGATTGTCATTGTGATCTAGGATCATAGAAATCGGACATCACTGCTCGAATATTATTGGATAAAATAATATCCAGCTTTCAGGAATTCAAATCGTTGATTCGTCCATCGTTAAAAAAAGTTCATGTTAACCTGGAAAAAGACTATTTTGCCTATATAAAAATATGTAACTTAATGACATTCATTCCTGTCATTAAGTTACATATTTTTATTTAGGCAAAATAGTCTTTTTCCAGGTTAACATGAACTTTTTTTAACGATGGACCGACCATAAAAATATGTAACTTAATGACCGCAATTAAGGTCATTGTTACATATTTTTATATAGGCAAAAGTCTCTTTTCAAGTTCACATGAACTTTTTTTACCGATGGATCGACCGAATCAACGATTTGAATTCCTGAAAGCTGACGATTTTGTTCGGATGACTATGGAATGTTGGAGTTCTTTATAAAAAAATAAACATTCGGGAACCAATCTCTTATATAAATAAATATCTGTTCTTTTCCATCTCTAGTGCACATTTGAGGGCTGCGGAAAAAGATTCTCCCTGGACTTTAATTTACGCACACACGTACGAATCCACACGGGGGACCGCCCGTACGTGTGCCCCTTTGACGGCTGCAACAAAAAATTTGCCCAGTCCACCAACCTTAAGTCTCACATCCTCACACATGCCAAAGCAAAGAACAACCAGTGAATGGGACCCAAATTGACACTGGAGGACACAGACCACGCCTCTATGAAAGACAATCTGACGTCCCACCTGGCCGACTTGCTTGGGAGACAACAACAACAACAGTATCTTTGTATCGTTTTTCAACATAGACTCTCCATATGAGCATGGAGAGGCCTTCTGAACTGCTCTGACTCTAGCACTACTCAAAATTGAACTCTTTACTTGATCGCTGCACCCACAAACCTATTTTTACCTGAACATAGTATGATGAAATGTTTTACATTGAAACAAACATCAAACCGTTACAACGCACTTCAGCAAGCAGTAACACTTTTTCAATTTTCTACTTCTCCTAAGTGTGCATATTGTACACGGATTGGCATTAGTGCAGTGTAAATTGAAAGGGTCTCTTGCATTCCCTTTAGTTTTCCTTTTCTTTGACAGTGCTTTTGAAATGATTAAATAATTAATTCTGTTTTGTATAATGGTTCATGGGTCATGTTGTAGATAACAACCATGTGATTATGCAGAGATCGCTGATTAAAATGCTTTCCCTTACATTGTGTTCTTCCACAATTGAATGCCATCGGAAAATGGATCTAATTACCAACAAACTGTTTATTAGTTGCAGCAATGAACACATAACTGCACAGCAGTTCTGTTTTATTTGCATTACCTTAAGCACTGCTAGTTTTTGGCCCAATCAAAATCATGACATCATGACATGTAGTGCTTGATTTGTAGCTCTGCAATTGGTACTTAAAAAACTTGACATTTTCAAATGTTATTCCCACCCAAATTCTAGTCCTGAAAAGACCACGTCATCTGTTTACTCCGAACAGCAAGCAAACCTGTTAAAATATTTCCAAATTCATGGGAATAATGTAAAACTGTTTTCATATCCGTGATAATTGTGACATCGCCTTCACTGTAAGAATGAGTTTGCTCACCTGCTGGTAAATTCTTTAGCACAAAAGTGTATTTTTTAGAGCCTAAAAATATATCTACAACTTGTTGAACATAACCAGTGATGATTTTTGATTGCCAATTAATATCACAAAAGCAAAGTGAATGGAGAAAATACAATCGCCATTTGAAACCTCTCTTCCGACCTGAGTAAATCAATCAGTCAATGGTACATGAAAATTCAAAATCACGCCGCATTAGCTGCTTACCAAAATGACTGTAGATGTTTGGTAGCTGTTCTGAAGGGCGTCTGGCTTTCATTGAGATAGAGCAGCCAAAAGCGCAGGGTAGTTAGGTGTTCCCCAGCCTGTCACTGGATCCCATGATGGCGCAGAGCAGAATCCTTGACCTTGAACCTTCTCGTCGAAGCAGCCCAGGTGACAACCTTCAGTCACCTGCAGACACAATTCACATTCAATACAATTCATACTCCCTTATTACAACCCATTTAATTTAGCCTAACTTATGTTGACATTTGCCATAAATGCTGATCAGAAAAGCATTTTTTATTTTTAAAGATATATTCTGTAATAATTATTAGGTAGCAGGATACAACCCTATAGCACACGTGCTTGTTCTTAAATTGATTTGTTTTAATTAAAAGACCGAATATGAACTTTTTTATTTTTAAAGATATATTCTATAAAAAAAATATTTTCATTTTGTATTAATATTTTAACAAAACAGTTTTATTGTAAATATTTTTTTAATTTATAAAGAAAAAAGAGATTATGAATATTTGTTATTTGAAATGTGGTCTGCTAAAAAGACCTTCAAGTGAGAATAAATACAAGTGACTAAAAATCCAAATTTGTCCAGCAATCAACTCTAGAAAATAAATTAAAAAGAGACTATGAATATTTGTTATTTGAAATGTGGTCTGCTAAAAAGACCTTCAAGTGAGAATAAATACAAGTGACTAAAAATCCAAATTTGTTCAGCAATCAGCTTTGGAAAATAAAGAGCATGGAGGAATGGAACATTGACTAACATCAAACAGGGGGTCTCCCTTGAGTTTGTACAGGCGAGGGTTGAGGAAGCCCAGGACAGGAAGGCCCTTCATCAGTCGTTTGTCATTGATGAGGGAAAACATCCCACCGACCACCGGGGTTGATGCCTTCAATGACAAACAGCCGAGTACAATTGCTTGCCAAGTACATGATGATTTTAAAGACTAATAATAATAATCTCATACCGATGTCCCAGAGACCCAAGGCACGGGTACTCTATTGATGATCACCCAGTAATTATCCGACAGCGCCGCCATGTCCGGATACGCCCTCCCGCTGACATTGAAGTATGACTTTGGTGGGAGGGTTGCCGCCACAGACTTCAGGTATCGAGCTACAGCATTGGCCTATGGGAACGGATACACTTTGAATGCTTCTCACTGAATCAGTTGTAATAAAAATGATGTCATATACTTACTTACCTGGTAGTCGGGCATCTTGAAAACGTTGCTAAAGCCTCCTCCGCTTATGTAATCTGCTACTTCGTAGGATAACTTAAATGGATTCTTGAACGAGGTTCCGCCGACGGTGGTCACATAGGGGCTAGGAAAGTGAAGATTATTTAATTTTTTAAACATTTTTGAGACTTTAGTACTAGAGTTGTGTTGCAGGGTTCAGCGTTATTACCTTGAGGCAGGAAAACTGGGCCTGAAGGAATTCTGTTGAGCCATGTGAAGGCAGCTTGCACCACTGTCACCTGAACACAATTTAAGGACAGATTAAAAAAAAAATTAAACACATAGATCCTCTCTAAACTATAAGCAGTCAATATTAACCATTTAGGATTATTTTTTGTAAGTAAAATAAAAAGTGAACCCCATAAAAGCCTTGCGTACACCTACAAGGACGTTGAAATTTAAGGTCATGTAGGCCACACTATTAACAAAACATACAAGTACCCAATAGTCAAGGTACTTTTCACAAAAAAGACAAAAAATAGCATGTAGCCAAAGCCAGGAAGAATGCAACAAACTGGGAATACGACAGTATTTTCAACTTTTTTTCAGCTAATACAAAACTTCCACAAATAATTGATTGAGCATGAAATTAAGTATTAATAATTTTTGCTCACTTAATGTTGATTTGAGAAATTCCCAATCACTTATTGAAATTTCCGTGTCACTTTCTGTTGGTTTTGGGACACTCCCCAGTCATGTCATTGCATTTTGGGTAATTACCTATTTATAATAGGGCATTTCTGGATCATTTCCTGTTGATTTTGAAAGAATTGGGGGATGTTTTAGGGAAAATATATCAGTTTTTTTGGGGGGAAGGGAGTTGGATGTGCCATTGGAAATTAATAGAGGCAATGGAAATGTTTTGATCTTTCATACGACTAACCAGAAGCAAAAAGCAAGGAGAGGCCTCTGACACCAGCCTTCATGAACTCAGTGTTAACGCGCTGCATGTAGGCCGTGGACAGGCTGTCCTCGTCATCGCCGTAGCTGATGGTGTGCACCCAAGGCAGATTAGACATGTTGCTTAGCAAGACCAGCCATTGAAGGAATGGCTCCTGGGATTCGTGACGGCCTGAAACACAGAATGGACAATTGCATGTGGCGCGGCTGCGTTGTTTGGACAACTCTACTCTATAGAAAGGATATACAGTAAGATGTTTTCTAAACAGTGCGACAAATCCAACTAAATGTGACTCCATATAGACAGACTTTGCTCACAAACCTGGATTGGTGAAGACCCACGTGGAAATGTTGGCCCCCGTGCTCATAATGTACTCCACATCCAGACTGGCCTCTAAACCAGGCTTTCCAGTGCCCTGTGTCCCCACAACACGGTCCACCTTGGACAGATGCTGGAAGCTTCCGCCATAAAGGCTCATGAACTCCGCCAGATCCGAAGGGCTATAGTACTGCTCCAAAAACTGCAACACAAACAAGCGAATGGGCATTACAATATAAACTCACTGGAAACTTCCTTAGCTAATTTAATGATCTGCAATACATGAACCATTTCAATGATTCTTTTATTAAAAGGTAACCCGTTTTTTTTTTAATAATCTTTGATGCCAATTTTTTTCCGGTTTGCAAACAATTTGCATTTTGCATTTTCTCCTCCAATTTGCATGAAGCAAATTCATTTAGCCTTTTTTACTTTCCTCTGTAAACAGCCTGATTATCATTAACATGTGGCTGACTTGATCTAATTTGAGCAGTACATGTTTTTAAATTTAAACACTGCTGTAATTAGCCTCTACTTAGTGGATGTGGATTGTTAAAATAAAGACATTGCGCGGCCACGTGGGTATGTATCTACATAATATGACGCAGTGGGACATTACAAAGTTTACAGACCATCTTGACCTAAAAAAAAAAAAATTAAAAAGCGATTGCAATTAAGTTACATAACCCACGGATGACAAAGTTCAATCAGGTCCAACATTCATTTTTGGCTTAACTTGTGCATAAAAGAGTGGAGGGAAAAAATGAAATCCGACAAGAAGTCACCTTTAAAATGATAATATATAGTAAAAATCACTATTGCAGAGGATAGTGACAGTTACTAACGTTTGGAGAGAGAAGCTTGCACCTGAGCTACAGCCTGACTGTTGTTCTGAGCCGAGCCCACATCCGCTGCCGTCATATTGTAACGGGCCCTTAACACAGAAGGAGTCACTCCTAGGTGGAACCCGTTGCTCCGCTGCCTTTTCCTCAAGTCTGATGAAGCCATGCTTGGCTTTTGTCCTCCAGGAGGAAAGCGATGAAGTCCTCCAACTGTTGTCAATGTAGATGAAAAATCCAACTTCAACCACCCACCCACGACAGCCACTCGAGAGGTGATGAAATGAGACTTACCAAAATCAAGGTGTTGGGCAACATCATCAGGAACGGAGTATGGGGCTGAGGATCTCACGACGGTGTGACCATCTCGGACATAACGCTGGAATCTGCTGCCTGGAAGCAGATTCTCTGCAACCCTGGAAGCACATGCCGTCATCGAAAAAAAGCTATGAAAGAGATGCTGAATAAAACATTCTTACTCTGCAGTCAAACTGCACTGTAAGAAGTCCTCCGTGTAAACAGTCGAGCAGTTTGTGACACCGTGACTTTGCAGCCAGACACGCACCGCCTTTTGAGACACGTCGGATGGACGTACAAGGGAGGCCACCTCCTCAAGTTGAAGGTATTTACCTATGGATAAGCACAGGGTGGTTCAGTTAAATTCAAAACAAGGACATGATTTAAACTGGGCGGCCCAGCGATTGAATGGTTAGCACGTCGGCCTCACAGTGGGAGACCTGGGTTCAAATCCAGGTCAGTCCACCTGTGTGGAGTTTGCATGTTCTCCCCGGGTCTGAGTGGGTTTTCTCCAGGTACTCCGGTTTCTTCCCACATTCCAAAGACATGCATGGTATGTTAATTGGACACTCTAAATTCCCCCTATGTATGAGTGTTAGCATTAATGTTTTTTTTGTCAACTTGTGCCCTGCGATTGGCTGGCCACCAATCAAGGTGACCCCCGCCTCTGGCCTGCAGTCACCTGGGATAGGCTCCAGGAGCCCCGCGACCCTAGTGAGGATAAAGCGGTTCAGAAAATGAAATGAGATGAGATGATTTAATTTCATACCACCTCTCAGCCAGATTCAGGTGGGATGGACCCCAAATCAATGAGGATAATTCCGACTATAAAATAATTACTGGATTGGTGGTAGAAATGAAAGAGGAACTGAAAAAGCAGAGACACTTCCCACATTGCACAAGATGTGTTTGAACACGATCAACGAGAGGAAACCACACTGAAAAAAAGTGTTGTTTCTTGAGTAAATACTGTTGGGATCTTATCGGGAAAAGTACGCCAAATATTTCAGGTGTGTTGTTTTACCGTACTGAGGCGAGTCAGGGTCAGAAACCACTTTCAACATCTCCTCCAGCGTGACCACATTCTGCTGAACGAGTGCAAAAGTAAGCTCAAGTTCCTCGGTTGACCCGAGCCGCCCAATGCGAGTCCAGCCCTTAGGAACCCTGAGGGGAACAAAAGATGTAGGTATAATGAGCCCTCAAAATATATAATGGACACACAAAAAGATTAGTGATTTAAAAAGTGGTTTACTCACAGAACATTTTGGTCATATTCTAGGTATCCACTCCACACCAATGGACTAAATAACAAGGGAATGACCACAGCCAAGCTGGTTGGAGAAATCGGAATTAATATAACATTTGCAGTTAAATCTGAAATCAAACCTCATGGAAGATATTCATTTCTAGTTGAAATTTTGGAAATGAATGAAATTCTGAATTAAGGATGCACCACATTACTCTAATTTCTCTAAGATCTGTCTTCTCACCTCAATTTTTTTTCTTTTTATTTTTCATTGGACATAGTTCTACTTTTTAACGAGTATTTAATAATGTTTGTATACATTTTAATGACGTATAGTATTATTAAGAAATGTATTTTTGCAACAGCCTAGGTTTGGGATGGAGAAGGCATGTTTCTCAATTAGTTGTTATACGGATACAATTTGGTCGTATACCAAGATTGACAGCCCCCCCCCCCTTTGCCATAGCATTATGTATTTAATAATTGTGTGACTACAGCAAAACACATACATTTGCCGTATTGAATTAGCTAGCGACTAGAAATCGGACGAGGAAGTAGGTTATATGAAATTGTGCCAATGTCGTCAAAACAAAGTGTACTGTACTGCGAGTGATCAATTTATAAGTAACAACTCGACAAATTCGGAATTAAACGCACTGAATGGGCTTGAATATAAAAAATAAACTGTAAACTCACTGGGTTTCCATCGTGTCCTCCGTAGGTTGTTTTGAGGACAAACTGGTGAAGCAAGTGTAGTGATCATGTGAGCGTTCTCACGTGATCAGCAACAGATGTTTGTCATACACGTCATTATTGCAAATAAGTGGGCATGTTGTAAAAAAAAAATATATGTACAAGATTTTTTTTCAGCATTCAGCCTCAATGATAGCCACGTTAATGCCGTTTTGTAAGAACAAAAAGTGAACGAGTCAAGGATATACCACATAAAATCCCATAAGATGTCCACCGAAGAAAGATGGCCGCCAATTTCTTTCACCGCGACTCCAACTTTCCGCATCTAGCCTTAAATATGCTATACCCAAGAACCACAGTCTGACCACATTCTTGGGGAAAACAGTAACAGTAATGCAAACTTCAAGTAAAACATGAGAAGTGAATTTATTCCCATAGTAAAAAATGTCTTATAAGTAAAATCAACACAATTTTATATACAATGAGAAAAAATATAACTATCAATTGCAGGATATGTACAGTCCACACAAACAGACCTACCAATTTAAGTAGAAGATACAGGAAACACCTTTATTTTTGTTTTAAAAAAAATAAATTTAAAAAAGTTGAAATCAATGAAGAAAATGTTTCCACATTTTTGGATTTATGTGGTTAAATTTCCTTGATTTTAAAACGTTTTATTCAACATCCGAAAAGTAAAAATCTCTTTCTTCACCACTGTCAGAACCAAAGGAAGGTTTCTCTGGAATCATCTCCCAGATGATGAAGGAATCATTTGCTGGGGGGGGGGCAAAAGAGGTTGAAGGTGGAGGAATACTTTTTTAGTATTGTGCAAAGCTTCACTGATAAAGTTGGATGGATTAGATATGTTCTCAGGTCATCCACTGTGAACCGTGTAAATGAAACATACCTGGGTTTTTTAATGGTTTCAGTCCTCGTTTGGCTGATGATGTAGGAATGTCATTCTGTAAAGGATTGTTTTTGAGGGGGAAATTAGTAAGGAAGTACCAGGATGTAAATACTATTACCTTTGCTTTAACTTTTTTGCGGCTCTTCCCCTGATTTTTATTGTCCATTTTCTGGAATTCATGTACATATTTGTCTTCTTCATTCCTTGAAATCGAAACGGAAGGGGGGGGATCAAATTAGTCAGAACTGAGAAGACAATGTATAGGGCATAACTGTTTCCCTTTTAGTTGCATAGCCTAGCTCCATCCTGCTCACTAAACTAAGGAATGCACTTATATATTTTACTACTCATTTATTCAAAGGTGTTATTACGCTTGTAATATAATTTAATCTAGTAATATAAATTATCACAATAAAAACATATATACAAAGGATTGCGCAAATTTATTATACATACTTCTATAATTTGTTTAACTTTGATCTTAGCCTACATACACTGTGTTGTTATTTTGAATTTCATTTACTTGAATATTTCAGGCTTTGGAAAGCCTGAATTTCATGGCAGGCTAATTCATTCATTTTTCAAACCATTTATGCTCACGGGGGGTGCTGGAAGCTATCCCAGCTAACAACAGGCAGATGGTGGAGTGCACCCTAAATTGGTTATATAATAAGAATAAAATCATTTTATATAAGTATAATTAAGACACGTCTAATATTTAATATATCACTTTGAACAAATCCAATATTTACAAATGAGTACTAAGAAGTTCTTTATTTTTTAATGTGGTATTCAATATTGCAGTATCGAATTAAAATCCTACTGAATCGTGATGCCAATTAATCAAACTAAATCAAATTGTCCAGGAGTTCAATACAAAGAATGAAGAAAAAGCACTCACCTGTTTGGAGAAAACATTATATTAGCGGCAAGTCCAGCCCGAGGAGTCCTCACTTTAGGGAAATATTGTGAAAGGGGTGTCACGGGCTCCGGGTTGCCCATTTCGAAGTCCTCTTCTGACAAATTGGACGGGAGCTATTTGTTGTGATGGAATGAATTGATAGAAAAATATTAACTCATTGCTCATGTCACTGGCTTATTTCAGTACAGCGGTACCTCGACCTACGATCAGCTCTACCTACGAGATGCTCGAGATACGATGAAAATTTCGATCGAATAATTCACCCTAGATACGATCAAAATTTCGAGATGCGACCAAGCCAGGTGGCCATGGCACTGTCTTGCCGCATCTCTTTCGTGTGTAAAATATGTCTACGAGCACGGGGCGGAGCTTTGCATTTCCCCCCTGTTTTTTCCCATGTTGGTCAATGCATACTACATTTACCATTCCAAAGGATTAACTATAATTTCCCAACGGTGCAGTGACATTCATGACGAGATGGAGAGCCTTCTTTTATTGTGGATAAAAGATAGTTCCAATTACAACAAAGTGGCAAGAGTTTTTGGATTTTGTAGAAAAGAGGCACCCTGACAAGCTGGCAAGTGGTTGGGGGTTATCGTATTGTGATGACATTTGTGCGCGTCATTTTCGAAATATTTTGAAGGGAAGGCAAAAACAAACAACTCTTGATGCGTTTTGAAGACTCCGGCTGAACGTGCGGGTGGAGTCAACCCGTAGAACAAAGGTAAAAAAGATTAAAACAAAATTAGAATTCAATTTGCTGTAAAGTTACATTTAACGTATATTTGAGTGTGTCTGTATATATTAATCCAAGTTAATTTAAATTTGTTTGTTCCGTTACGAGTGCGTTATCGTGGAAAGATACCCCCCACCACCTCTTTCGGTCCCTTCTCTGTAACCTCAGCGAAATCCGCCCAATTTTAGTTATATTAAACACATTTTAGTACTATTAAACCACTCGTTATTTATTAATTTGTCAATATATGGCGAATTAGAACAAATCCAAATGTTTTTCCAATCCAATATCCTGTTTTTGGTGTTTTTTCAGAGGGTTGGAACGAATTAATTTGTTTCCCATTCATTTCAATGGGAAACGTTCGCTCGAGTTACGAGAAGCTCGACATACGAACTCAGTCCCGGAACAGATTAAGATCGTATGTCGAGGTACCACTGTATACAGTTACGAATATATCTCATTTTTACTTCTTTGTTTGTTTATTGTGCTGTGAGATTTTTCTAATAAAATTCTACATTAAAACATGAGCCAAGGCCCAATCGCACGATGAATTGTTTGGAAACCACAGAGCAGCATTAGAAAACCGAAGAAGCTATGCCAACCTCAAAGCGATTATTCTGCGGCGCGCTGAAGGCATTGGCAGTGTTCTCTCTGGGCATCGTCTCCAGGAACTGACGGACCTGCTGTTTTCTCTTGAAGGTTTTAAGGCCAGCAGATATGAGGGCATGATCTGAAAGAGCAAATGTTAAGACAAACAGGGAATGTAGGATAAAAATAGGATAAAATCTCATCGGGAAAATGCTGGGTGGTTTACCTTTGTCATTACCACTGGCTTTTGGTGCGGCCACCTTTTTCTTTTGTGTTTCTCGCCTTGTCTCCACATGAGTATGGAAGTTTTGCAAGGACATGTCCTTGTTGTGGCACTCCATTGCAGAACGCGTGCCAACCATCTTAGCCACCTTTTCCCAGTAAGAAGGCATGTTTGAAGGATACTTGTTCAGAGCCCTACCCAAAAAGCAGCATAAATGTGAGTTTCTGCTCAAGAGAACATGTTTAACTATGGAGGAATTACAAAGAAAACTGATGTTGGTAATTGTGAGACTTACTGTTGTAGTTTTTCTAGCTCATCCTCCATCCAGGCATCATCTTCCGTGTCTTGAGAAAGATTGTGTCCTCTTTTTAATTTCTTTTTAAAGTGTGTTTGATTTGTAGGCAACAATGGTTTGATATTCTTTCTGTGAGACTTCCTGCTTTTCGTCAATGTGGAAAGCCCCTCCTTGGCCTTCTCCTGTTCTGGTGATGATGGTTCATGAGAAATGGATGTTGGATGGTTTTGCCTCAACTCTTGCTCCTCTCCACTTTCAAATGACGATATTTCTTCATGAAAACCATAAAACATACGGGAAATACCTTTTCTCATTGATCTCCTTGGTGGAGGAGTATTTAATATCGTTTTGGACTCCAGTACGGGGATCTTTTTGGTAATATGTTGAGATTGTGTATTATTGGAGACCTGTTCATCTACGTCCTTTTCCTCCTCCTCCTGCTCGTCTTCAGACTCCACTAATTGGTCATCAACAGCGTAAAAGTGAGGGGAAATCTGTTTCCTTCTTGACCTCCTCACTGGAGAAGCACTACACTCTTTTGTTTGGGACCTCTTTACAGGTTGCTTTTTGGGTTTTCTTGATGGCGGTTGCTTCTCATTGTTCCATTTTTCTTTAGAGCTGGAGATGCAATTGTTTTGCATTTTCACTTTTGGTGCTTTGATTAAAACCGAGGTATTCTCTTCAAGTCTTGACTTAGATGTCTTGACTTTTTTCATTGGTGCTGTCTTAACGCCATCTTTGCTAGGCTCATGTCCTTTTTGACCTGGAACCATGGAACAGTTATAGACAGTAAATCATGTACATTTCTGAGAGTGCAATGAGAAACTGATTTTTTTTGTAAATCACTAATTTCCTCCTTGTTTGTTAGGATCAGAGTACGTAAACTAAAACCCCAATGGTGCATTTTATTGGTGCAGCTTGAATAAGGAAAACTGGCATTTACCTTCATCACTGAGCAGATAGGCTTGACTTGTTCCATTAGACTTCTCAATAGACATATCCTACGTAAGCACAATATCATTATGAACTATGCTTTACAGTTTTTGTATTACTATATTTGTTTTGTGAAATTTGTAAAATTAAGAGGTGCCTTGACTCAATTCAATCTGCTCCAGTAAGAAAAGTGGCATATGGCACTTACGTAGATAACGACAGAATTGTTGTAACCCTCAAAGATGGTGACATTCATGTCCCTGTCCAAAATGACCCGGCCTCCTTTCCAGTGTTCCAGGGGCGGTTTGACCGTGCGACCACTCCGAGTCACTTTTCCAGAGGCGATAAAAGTCTTCTCTGCAGATGAAGAGCGGAGGCATGAATAAAGAGAGCAAAAATATATCTGGGGAATATATCTGATAAATCTTATAATTCACCTTCAAGGTTTCCTGTCTTGTATTTACTTGTCCTGACAGTATTTTTCTCAGGTGTTTGCTTCCTAGTTTTCTCTGTTGTTGTCCTTGTAATTTTGCTTCTGTTTTTAGTGTTGTCTTTACCCCTGCTGCTAAAAGAAATACATTCAGATATTGCTTAAGTATATTTTTTGCTAATAGAGGAGATTATCACTGTATAACCCGTCCAGACACATTTGGATGCCCCAGCTTTAGCCGAAAATCAAAGCCACAAAGGCGAACCATTGTGACAATGGTTCAGCCTCTGTGGCTTTGATCAACATTATCCACTACTCTAGTCGCTCTACACCAGCATTTCCCAACCTTTTTTTGAGCTGCGGCACACTTTTTGCATTGAAAAAATCTCAAGGCACGCCCATATCTGAAAATCTTCTAATTTAAAACGGTGTCGCCTATATTAACATTATAGAGTCGTTCTCAACAAAGTTTTATTAACAGGAATTAAATAACCGCCCAAAATTATTCCCAAATCTATTTTTTTTCACACCAATCTAACGTCATCAAAGTTGATGTCCGCAGACCCAGAACAGCCTTAAAATCCAAAATAATTAATGCATTTTTTTTTTCTTACTCTTATTTTAATATTTTAGTTGTTTAAACTCATACTATTAGGATTTGAATCTTGTTACAGTACAATCTATGATTTCATATTTCAATGTTAACCTCATAATAGTTCAATTCTAATCTCTTAATATTTAGATTGGATTATTGCAACGTATGACTTCTTGTAATTTCCAGCGGCACACCTGAGCATCACTCACGGCCGCACACTGGTTGAGAAACACTGTTCTAAACACACGACAGGCACCCTGAGAGCATCATTGTGAAATTTCCGGATGATAAAACAGTGGCGGGGATGATCACAGGGGAGAATGAGACAGCCTAACGAGATTACTCCTCTATAAACTATAAAGCTACACTACAACAAGGACCAACTATATAAGTTTACATTAAAAAAATACCCCAAACAAGTCTACATCTTAAATATCACATAATTCTTACTCTTTTAGTTCTGACAAACACTTCTCAAAAAGTGCCTTCCAATTTGCAGGGAATCCATTCACAAACATCCTCTGGAACCAGATAGGAAGGTCTAAGACAGCAAAATAAAATACACGAGTCATTAAAAAGAAAATAAAAATCTGATGCATAAAAATCATAGATTGACATGTCATTCATCTCACCAGAATCTGCATCCAACTTCATCTTGCCCACTAAGCTGTAAATCTTGCCGGATAACGTCTTCAGCACAGTGCTAGAGAGTCTCTCAACAATAATGTTACTGTTCCATGGTGTATTGTTCTCTCTGTGGCAAAGGAAACACAACCAAAAGCAATGAGATCCTTCTTACAACATGGAGTCTGCCAGACAGAACTTCAACAATTTGTCAGTACTTGCGTAACATTTACCGTAAATCTTAGTTAAAAACAACATCAAAATTGACTTACACGTGGATTCCCTCGACAAACAGGTCTTTGTGTTTTCTCCTCAGGAACCACTCTTTAAGCCTAATGTCTACTGTGTTCTGCTGAGGGAAGACCAGAGAAAATAGGTAAATAAATGATGTCCTCAGTGAATTGATTTTAATTATGGTTTCGAGGTTTACATCCCTAGAATAGAGATAATACATTTCATTCGGATTAGTCCTCAAATAACAGAGCAATAGAAATTTCATCTCCAAGGGCAGTCTGAAAATGGTCTGTCTGAAAACTCATGTCTCCCTGAGTGAAAATGAATGTATAACATCTACTCACTAAGGGTACTGGTGTAAACTTTGGCCACTTCTTGTTAATGAGCACTGTATTATTTTTCTTGGGAATGAAGATGCGTGGACTTTTGAGTAGCACGGAATCTTCAAACAAAACAGGTACCGGCACGACAGAAGATGAAAGGGTCTCCTCCGGATAAGATATATCTGACTCGTCATCTGCAAAATTAGACGTATCTTGGGTGACCAGATTCTGGATTTGTGGTCCACGTCTCGAAGCATTGTATTTGTCAATCTTATCCACATTGGCACGACATCCATAGCTGGCATGGACCACTAAAAGACAATAATGAACACGTATTTGTTAACAGAGCCCTAGAAGAGCAAAACAGACGTTTGTTTTTATGCTTACCTTTATCCGGCGGTTCACCTGGTTTAATAAAGTCATCACTTTCTTCTTGCTCCAGCACTCCTCTGCTTACGCCTTTTTTCAAGTACGCGAACATCTTGGGAGAGTTGAGTTTTTCCAAGGAGACAACACACCCTGCAAGACAAACCACGAAAATAAAAATAGCTTATATACTATGTACTTAAAACAAAAAGGCAATTTATTTGATGAAAATGTAATTACTGCAAAATGTTTGAGGTTCTAAAGAATGAGATGTGACACAAATACTCAAAACTTCCTGAACAGCAAAAATATACGTATATGTATATTTATATATATTATTTAACATTTTTAAGATTTGATTTTTTTTCAGTCATTACGCTTTTGCTCTTAATGACAGTTTTGACATTATCAAGTGGGCTTCATTCACTGAGGTGTAAATAGACGGTGTTTAAAACACCAATTTAAAAATATTGATCAAACTAGTTGTTCTAAATCCACTTGTAATTCTGTGGGAATGGTAAGAAACATTTTTTGCAAAAATGTCCAATGCTCAATACTGTACTACTTGTCAAGTGAGTAAAGTTGTTGGCTTATATTGCTTGCAAATCGAGGGAAAACAGTCGATTAAAGCCTCATATCCCGAATTATCTAAGACATTACAGTGCAATACAATTAACTTACTTTGCATTCTTGCTTTTCTAGGAGTGAAAAGATCCACTTCTTCATTTTCTCTGTTGTCACCGCTACTTTCTGATGTGAACACTACATTGCTGCAAACCCTGTTTATCTCCTGATCTGCTTTTCTCTTCCTAAATTTCATCCTCACGGGGGAGGAACTGGACACGGACGTAGTCTCCATAAAACTGGCATCGTGCTCACAGTACTCTCTGGTCGAAAGTGAGTCTGTTCGGGTGTAACGTGGTAACACCACCGTGGATTCCATCACCTGTCTACTTGGTGGTCTGAATCCATTTTCCCTTTGGCTTAAAAATGGGACTTCTACTGTTTGTCCACTACAGTCCGGGTATGAATAGTCAAGGCTTTTCTTGGGGGTCTTTGTGGGTGAAATAGTCAGCGCTTCCAATTCTCCAAATCTGTAAATATTTTCATTAGATTCCCAGTTGTTCAATGTTTCCCCCAAAGTTTGCTGTAGATCTGCTTTGTGTTGTTCTCGAAGTCCACATGCTATTTGTTCTTTGCTCTGTACCTTCGATTTAAGCATGGCAAACACTTTAGCTGGAGATAGGAACAGGTTGTCAGGACACTGCGAATCTTTCCGATACGACGCCATGTTTTTACGCTAAAAATACAAAACAAAAACAAACCTCATAACTAGCTAAAGACGAGCATAGCAACTAGGAAAGAAAACAAAATAATCATAACTGCCGCGTATGGGCGGAACCTTTGAGTTAGTTCGAAAATCAGTTGCGTCACTTCCTGTAGTTGTTTTTTCAATTCTAACTTTATTTAAAATGGATGAAAATAAAATTTTAAAAAAATGGAATTTTTAAAATGCCATTCTCATCTCATTTTCGGAACCGCTTTATTCTCACTAGGGTCGCGGGGGTGCTGGAGCCTATCCCACCTGACTTTGGGACAGAGGCGGGGGACACCCTGAAACAGTGGCCAGCCAATCGCAGGGCACAAGGAGACGGATAATCATTCACACTCACACCCATAACTAGGGCAATTTAGAGTGTCCAATCAGCCTACCATACAATCTTTGGAATGTGGGAGGAAACCGGAGTGGCCGGAGAAAACCCACGCAGGCCCGGGCAATGTTCCCTCTAAGCTGCGCGCGTGCGCAATTGTGCACTACTCTCGTCTTCTCTGCGCACAGCAAATCATATGGAGCGCACAAAATAAAATCCCTTTTTTTTTTTTTTTTTTTTTTTTTAGCTGTGAGGCCGACGCGCGAACCACTCATCCGCCGGGCCGCCCATTCATAGATATTAATCATTACATTTTATTATTACTAAATCATTTATGTGTAGTAGACATGCACCTGCTTATGGCAGGTGTGATACTGGTGTGTGCCCATAGCGAGCAATGATGATGTTGCTCACACCGGTACTCAGTGTGCTCAGACAAACAAAAAATTAGAGGGAACATTGGGCCCGGGGAGAACATGCAAACTCCATACAGGTGGACTGACCTGGATTTGAACCCAGGTCTCCCACTGCGACTGCTAACCACTCATCCGGCGGGGCCCCCCCATGTCAAATGTGTTCAGTTCAATTTTGTAAACACTTTTGAGTTCTTTGAGGTCTTCTCCACAAACTTCTTTGCTTTAGATTTCATCACTTTTTTGGCTTTAACGCCTAGCGGGGTAGTCTCAAGAGCAGGTCTGGACTTAGTCAGGTGGTCGACCGCCAGTTGCTTAACCTCGTTGCAGCTCATCTCTGGATTAGAACGTATAGCCCGCGCAGAGAGAGAAATGACTCGGTCAGATTGAGGGGAGGCAGTCAGCAAATTAGGATGGGAACACGAGTGAAAATTTGGAGATTTAGTGAAATGGTGAGAGGTCATGCCATCTAACATGGGCAGGTGAATTCGATCATTGCTTGGGTTAGAAACAATGCAACGGCCACTGTTTGATGTCGCTATCCGGTGCCAAGAACTGTGAGGAGTGGCTGAGAAGTGACGGGGCCCAGTCGATTCAGCTTTGATTTCCTCTGCCGATATAACCACAGAGCCGATCGGTGTCACTGCCTCCACGGCGCTCTGGAAAGTCCTTAGGATGCGATCGCTCTTATGCTTCTCTTTCTTCTGACGGGATGCGTCCTTGCGCAGTTGTCGCCGGTGGTTACGGACCATCTGCTTCCTGGTATCTACCAGACCCCTGCATAGAAATGATCAATAGAATCATTTTTGTATCCCACTCTTGCCATCTCACACAATAATGGAATAATATTCTTGTTTAACCTAACAGACCCAAAATATCACACCGAGAAGGTAATGTAAATTTGTGAACAAATTGTGACAGATAAATCGAAAGTGTGACTCTCCCAGATATTTATTGACATTCACAAAAATTCATTATTTTTTTAAAATATATTACTACTTATTTGACTTTTAGGAAAGTTGGACTTGATCAGTTCAATGTGAACAGTGGAGCTTTTGAATATAAGATGAAGCTCCATTAATTTAGGATAAACTCTGAAATGTATTTTCTCAGTCAAGAGAGTATAGTAACCTGATCAGGAATCTAACCTTGAAATGTCTTTGTGAGCAAAGGTTTTACTCAATGCAATGATAAAAATAACAGGTCATAAACTGTTTGACACCATCATTCAAACAATAATAAAACCAGTGTTTGAAAAAACACATTTTTTCACAATAAACTGAGCGGAGGAATGTGCAAGACTTAGCAGGATCTACAATCTAACACTATGGGACGTAATTACCTGTAGTCCACTATTCCTGTCCCGTCACGATCGAGCCTCTGGATGAGTTCCTCAATCTGGAATCGATCCAAGGGAATGCTTGAATGCTGTTAAAAAGTACAAAGTCAATATAGCTACATATTATTGTCAAGCATAAATTGGCTATTATTCTTTCATTTCTGAATAAATGCTTTTGTTTATCGATTTATGATTTGGGGAATGTAAACAGTGGATGTCAAGTCCAGGCCAGATTGGCCCGCCACAAATTTTTATGTGGACTGCTAAATCAAATATTGCAGAACAATTTTTACTGCCTTCTGATTTAAAAAAAATAATTCTCTTCATTGTGTATATACGTAAGAACAGAAGTTAGGTGCCCGCAATAAAAACACAACTTTGAAGATGAACCATTTAGTGCTAAACTCTTAACACATTCTGCAAAATTTATTGTTCAAACCTGCATAGCATTCCTGAAATCCACCACAGGGACTCGCATGGTGGCATCTTTGTCAATATTTCGGAAGAAATCCCAAAGACGTAGCTTGCGCTGATCCAGATAGTCCTTCAATAAATGCAAATAATTATATCTGACTCCAAATGATGAGGATGGGTCACTGCACACTCTGTTTTATGAGTAACGCTCTGTTTCAAACACAACAAAGAGCTTTCATAAGGTTACGACTTAGGGAAATGGAAAGGTTACCAACCTGGATGACTTTCATTGGGTCAATACGTTTTACTGGTTTCTTAGCAAAAACCCCTCCAACGCCTCCATACTGTACATCCAGACCAGGATGCTCTTCACAAGTCACTTCCAGCAGGTGTAAAAAGTTTTCATTGACCAAAATATTCTAGATGATTCCAAAAAATGTAAAAAGTCAAATAATTGACGTGGTGAAAATACCAAAATAATGTCAGTCATTGATCATCTGTGTATGGTTATGTCGAATAGATGTGAAAATGTAACCTTACACATATATTAATCATTTCCAAAGCAGTATTAGGTGTTTTCTTCACCATCTTAACCAAAGAGAGCGCTCCCTCTACTGTTAGTGAATTGTAAGCCAGCTGTAGAAACAAATAAAAGCACAATTTTACATGAGATAACCGAGCCCAAGTTGATTTTCACTAACCGACTCACCATCAGAACCTGGAGTGTGTCATTGTATTCAAGACCCCTGCAGAGCATGCTAACACCCTCATTGGTGATGCGATTGTTGTTGAGGTTGAGGAACACCAGAGTATTGTTAAATTTCAGAGCTTGACCCATTGCTAAGGCCCCTTCATTCCCAAAACCGTTCCATGATAGGTCAAGGTACTTTAACATCGTATTCACCTAAAAATGAAGAAAGACAATATCCCACAGTAGAATCATTTAAAATCCAAAGGTGGGCAAACATTTCTCCCCAAGTGCAACATGGGGATTAATTGATTGCTGACGTAGAGAACATCAGAATCAATAAGTTGTGGGTTCCAATTGATTACATGCAACAGCCTGTGTCAAAGTGGATCAAATTAAAATGAAGACTATAGATGTATGTTGGATTTTCCGATTTCCCACCTTTTAAATCAATAATTGTAATTTTTTAATCATTTTTTTCTGAGTTTTTAGTTCAAAAATCATTTTGTAAAATCTAAAAATATATTTAAAAAAGCTAAAATAAACATTGTTTTAGATCTATTAAAAAAACTGAATATTCAGGGCTTTTAATCCAGTTCTTTTAATCCATTTATTAAGAAAAAATCTAAATATTATATCTAAAATGGTCTGGCCCACGTGAAATCAAGTTGACGTTAAAGTGGCCCGCGAACCAACCCGATTCTGACACCCCTGTGCAACAGTTTACCTTACATTACACTCTTGTACCTTGAGTCCAGCACTGAGAGCAACTGCTCCTTTCATTCTGAGTTGATTCCAACAAAGGTTCAGCACTTCCAGATGCTCATTGTTCGCTGCAAATGTATGAATAGAAACGCTCTTATTTACGTATGTAACAGTTAAGCATCATACAAACACATAGAGAAACGTGAATGTTCTCGTACCCAACAGCAGTCCCAGATGCTCCCCTCCTCGTCCACAAAACTTATTATGGCTGAGGTCTAACTCTTTAATACTCGAATTGATCTAAATGTCAAAATATGAGCAACTTAAGAAAAGTGTATATATTTAACAAATTATCGAGAACGTACAGACAAAGCTTCGGCAAAATATTTTGCGTCATCGTCTGTAAATCCGTTTCCTGTTGGATAAAAAAAATCAATACAGTGACAAAATCTTAATGACAGGCTGATACAGTAAATATCATTTCAATCAAGTACAGTTTTATCTTCAATATTCTTATATACATCACCTGATAGTTTGATAGATTTTAACGAAAGGCTGTCCGTCAACATTTTACCAACATACTCAGCTCCAGAGGAACAAAGATGGTTGTTGGATAAATCCTTTAAACACACAAATTCCCACACATAGTATACATTATTATTGTTTATTATTGACTATGTATCATTAACATTCTGCTTCCTACCAAATGTTCGATGGTAAAATTAGCCTTGAGCATCTCCGCCATATCCTTGGCTCCTTCTGCTTGAATGTAGTTGTCAGCCAATTCTAAAGTAGTGAGATGGACGTCAGCCTGGAACCAAAATGCTTCTCATTACTGTTAGTCCATCCCTCTTTACACACACTTGTCCAAGCTGACTTTGAATTAAAGTGTTAGGGTAAATCGCAAGGTAATTGTAGACAAAATGACATTCACGCAGAAATCCAAATCCATGAAGAATTTGGAGTACGTATATTCATTTAGGCAGTGGCTCCTTAGCCGGTAACCGGTCAAATAGCCTATAAGGCCCCATATGGCTATTTAGCCTGTAAGAATTCTGTGTGGGGTAAATAGTAAGAATAATGGATTACAGTGTGAGTAGAAACAGATAGTCTACAATGAAAGTAACACCTTCATGTGTGTAGAAGCAATTAGTCTACATGAAAGTAACACCTATAAGTGTTAGTACAATCTTATTGAAATTTGATGTTTTATTGCCAATTGATAGATTTTAACATTAGGTGAATAGGGATTTAATGACTATTATTTAGGCAGTGGCTCTGTAGCCGTAGTTTCTTACTATTTACCCCACACAGAATTCTTACCGGCTAAATAGCCATATATGGCCATATAGGCTATTTGACCGATTACCGGCTAAATAGCCCCTGGGACTATATTTGACCGGTTACCGGCTAAGGAGCCACTGCCATTCATTTAACCTAACATGCATGTTTCTGTAATGTGGAGGGAAGCCAGACCCGTTAAATAAACCCAAAACCTCAGAACTCTGAGGTGAAAATACTAACATATGACCACCCTACATTAGAAAAATGTTGCCTTTAGTGACATGTTCACGTTTTGTGACTCACCGCTAAAGCAATCGCGAGTGCCTTGCACCCCAGCGGTCCAAGGCCGTGATGGCTGAGCGACATGGTAGGAGAGTCGAGGTTCCGCAAGAAGAACGATACTGGAACAACGCCAATCAACTTGCAGGCTTGTAAATAGATATCGGTAATGGAAGTCTCATTGCGTCTGTCTTCTATGTCTGTTTTATTGGCAGACATTTACATTAATGCATGAAAAAGAGGGCAGACAAAGTGAATTTTTTTTCCCCAATATTTGTCTACTGCAGTAGTTCTTACATTGGGGATTTCGCATACTAAATATCTTCATGTTGAATATTCATAAAGATTGAATTTTAGAATATAATCATTAATTTCTTTTTGGAAACAACAATTTTAAGACCCATTATGATGCACTTACCATTCAGGTCTGGGTCAAATTGATCCCCCGGGTCTTGTCTTAATGTTGTAGATGGACTAATGTCCTCTAAAGAGAGGGTTGCAAAAGAGAGAACTGACATTTGCGTTAGTTGCTGAATACAAAAAGACAAGTATAGTTCCTTTATGCAGCTTAAACTGAACTGCGAAATAAAATAAAACACCTCTGTGTAATTCTATCTGTCAGGCATCATGTGATGTGTACTGCACTAAATAATGCATATGCACTCTGACCTTGTTCAGTCTGAGTAACTAGAACAACAATATTTTTGTTCCATAGGGAAGGATTGAGGGAATGGACATGAACATAAAAACATGTTTTGGGCGTGTACTTAAATTAAAAAAATAAAAACCAATGTTTAGAAAAATAATTCAAAAACAATCCTCAAAATAAATTATAATCAGAAAAAAATGGACTTGGGGAAGAAACAACCCCAGAAAATAAATTATTTAGAACAACTGAGTTTTCAAAAGTAATTAATTCAAAAAACAACCCCAAAAATAAATTAATTTAAAAAACAGTCAGGGGCTTTTTATTTTTATTTTTAAGGTGAACACAATACATTTCCATAGTACGCGTAGTTCCAACACAATGAATTATGGAAACAAAATGAACTAAACACTAGTAACACTTAAATTTTTCCCCCATAGTATTTATCTCATTGCCTCCCCCTGACAACAACAACATATTTGTCATTGGCTGTGAATTCTCATGTTTCAGTGCCATTGACAGGCCCAGACGTCCAACCCATTTTGGGATCCACTACTAGAAAATCAAAATAAATTGGACGTCTAACGCCGTCAGTGGCAGACAATGATTAACGGAATGCCCTATAAAGGGTTAAGTAGTCTAATATCTGAATTGAAGACCCCGAGCGCGCACGCGCAGATAATCGGAGCACAACTTGATCGGCTGCATGCTATTTTACGCTCTTTACCCGCTAACACGATACTTATATAGACGATCCTCAGGTAGGCACAACGAGAAAAAGCATGTTTTTGCATTTATTTCACCTTCACTTCTTTCCAACCCCCGTAGTGACATTAAAACACGACATCGTCGCTAGTGCTAAGGTTCGATTACTACATTTTGCCTGCTGACTCGGCAGCTTTTCGTGTCACGTGATTAAGTTGTTGTTTTGGAAACAGTGTTTACCTTGCACAAAGAGACATGAGCAATGCGTAAAATGAACGAATATGCTAAGCATCAGGGGTAAAACTTTAGTGTCAAGCATGGGGAGAACATGCTAACTTTTTAGCTTGCACCTGTTATCAGAGCTCTTGGCATGTGACGTCAGCGCGTGGCTTTGTTTTGATGCTGGTGCAGTGGTCTGGAACGTGGGAATCCCTAAGTTTGGAAAAATATAGTTTTACATTTTTAAATGTGAATTTTAATAATGCCATTAATTGCACTGTTCAATTTAAAATAAATCTTTAAATGCAAACACATGCATTTTTGGGTTCTGAGAATTAGATTAGATTATTTATTCATCCCTTATTTGGAAAATTTCACTTTCACAGTAGCAAGAGGGTGAGAATACAGACAGGAAAATACATGAGTGGTTATTTTATCGGCCCTACAGTTCTGGGGTCTTGAGTTCGATCCCAATTCAGTCCCCAGGCTTCCATGGGTTTTCTCTGGGTACTCTGATTTTTTCTCAGGTCCCAAAATCATGCAGGGTAGGCTGATTGAAAACTCTAAATAGGCATGAGTGTGGCCGTGATTGGATATCCGTCTCCTTGTGCCTTGCGATTGGCTGCCCACCAATTCAGGGTGTTCCCCACCCTGTGCCCAAAGTCAGCTGGGATAGGCTCCAGCATCCCCTGGGACACCTGAGAGGATAAGCAGTTCATAAAATGAATGAATGAAAATGAATATCTATATTATAATTAAAAAAAAATGCTTAAAGAAAAAAACCTTAGTTTGTCATTGTTATTCAAATGGCACAGTGAACGTGAACATAATGGTGATACAGATTAATAGTTCTTGTGTACTTTGTTTCCATTGTGCAGTTGTCAAAACAGTGGTGTGTGATGGTGCTGCTGTCACAAGTCACACTACGTAGTCTCGGAAAACCTCATCAGCCAAAGCAGTTGATTAACAGGACAAAAAATGAGCGAACAATCCTCCAATAGTGGCGAAAATACCACAACAGATGCACAACAGCTGATATGTGTCAGTCAGAAAGATGCAGCGATGGAGGCAGTTTCAAAATCAAGCGAGCCTCATTATTCAGCCAATACCAGTGACTCAAAAGAAGAAAAAGATTCACAGGCGACACCCAAAGAAGAGACGGAGCAAACACATTGTCCACTTAAAGAACCAGACATCGAAACCACTGTTGAGGATAATCAGCAACAAAGAATATATTTAATGGAGTCATTATTAAAGATGGAAGGCTTGGAAGAATCAGCAAATCAGAGTATCACGCAAGAAACGGAGCACCGGGATGAACCTGATGTCATTTTAAAAGGTGTCACAAATTCAAACCAAAAACAAACGTCATTGCTTTCTGTTGCTCAAACCCATCGTGATACAAAATGTGGATGGCACTTCCCTGCGGGGCCCGGTTTAGTGGATGAAATTCATTGCCCACACTGGCATTTTCCAACTATAAGCTATTACCCTTCTGTGGACCAAATGAGGCCCTTTGATGGTGAGGATGGCACATTTTCCATTGAACAAGCATTTTGTACTTTACTGATTCATTTAGTTTTCACCTATGGGTTATGTGAAAATGATCTTTTGTAACAGTTTCGTGGAGATTATGGCAAAAGAGTCTAACAGAAGACTCCGACACATTGCCTGCTTTCCAAGAACCCTTCATGGATTTCACTGTCATGTCCTACAACATTTTGGCTCAGGACTTGCTGGAGGCCCATCTAGAGCTGTACAAACACTGCCCCCGAGAGGCACTGGATTGGAGTTATCGCTCGAACCTGCTTTTGGAGGAAATACACAAATGGGCACCAGATGTGAGTTAACACTAACACCCAAAGTGAACAATATCAACCAACATTTAAGATGAAAAACAAATATTGTCAAACCTACCGTATTTTCACAACTATACAGCGCATCGTATTTTTAGCCGCAGTGTCAGTAACGAGTGCTATTTCTGTATTTTAAACACACAAAGGACGCACCGTTTTTATAGACGCAGCCAGGCATGGCAAAACATACAACATCTTAAACATGCACGCTACACCCACACGCTAAAAATATGTTTTTAAAAAGGCATCAGAAGCAAAACTGAGTTCGGTTGTACTTTATTTAGCCATTTTACAATGTACTCACGTCATCATTTCATTTTCGTGACTTGGTCGCAAATCAAAAGTGACGGCGAGCTGTGAAAAAAGCCATCACATATAGCGGCAGGATTTCTTTTGTAAATACAGTCGAAATGACGGTGAGCACCAAATTAGTGTGCTCACCGTCATACTGGGTGTATTGACAAAAGAACTATATATCCAAGCAGTCACTGCGCAGTACTTTTTATATGGGAAAATAGTAGAGTCGGGGGCTGCTTGCCGTAGTTGTGAGAGCTGTAGAGGATGGTGTACCCTATCGACTGATTTATTTTATTTTATCGTGATAACATTTTTAGTATTGGTCCATATATAAAGCGCACTGGATTATAAGGCGCCCTGTCTATTTTGGAGAAAATTTAAGACTTTTATGTGCGCCTTATAGTCGTGAAAATACGGTATTCATCTTTAACAAACCCACTTATTAAGATGCTATTCATGATGCTATTCAGATTCTTTGTCTCCAAGAGGTGCAGGAGAACCACTATCAAACACAACTGTACCCCGCCCTGACTCAAATGGGTAAGTGTTCTTCACACACCAGGTTGGTTCCTCAAGATCAACTTTTTGAGAACTCCAACAATCAAGCCTTTTCTAACTTTAAGGGTCAAATTGATGTGGTCTGTCCATCCCATAGAAATCAAGTTACAGATTTGACAAAAAAATTCTTCTGATGTTTATCTAGGCTATAACTGTGTCTACAAGCAGCGTACGGGGAACAAGACAGACGGCTGTGCCACCTGCTACCGCAGGAGTCGCTTTTCAGAGGTGTCCGTTATGCCGATCGAGTTCTTCCGGCCTCAAACTGAGATCCTGAACCGACACAACGTGGGCATAGTTTTGGTGCTTCGACCTGTTGTCGACCAAGATTCGAAGATCAGGGCGAAGGGCTCGCTGCTTTGTGTGGCCAACACGCATCTTCTCTTCAATCCCAGGAGGGGGGATGTGAAACTGGTTCAGCTGGCCATATTGCTGGCAGAAATCGACAGTGTGATCAAGTCGTGGAAGGCCAAAGATGAACACTGTAACATTATCATGTGCGGAGACTTCAACTCTTTGCCACACAAGCCTCTTTACCAGCTCATCACCACCGGAGAGCTCCATTTTGAAGGCCTGCCGGCGTGGAAGGTGAGACTCAACCACCGTATGAGGCCTTCATTAAGTACACCCTCAATGGATGTCAGGGCAGTGGCTAAAACTGGTTGTTATTAAGCTAACTTCCACAAAATAAGAAAGGACATTTTGCATAATTATAAGCATAATTTATGAAATCCAATGCCAAATCTTCTTCCATTTTCTGCAACCTATATTCTGAAAATATGCTGGTTAAAGATACAAAACTAAAGTAATTTCCAATGGTAAGTTTCTGGCTTTAGGAAACACTTGCAAATATCTAAGACACGTGTCAAAGTGGCGGCCCGGGGGCCAAATCTGGCCCGCCATATCATTTTGTGTGGCCCGGGAAAGTAAATCATGAGTGCCGACTTTCTGTTTTAGGATCAAATTAAAATGAAGAGTATAGATGTATATTAAATTTCCTGATTTTCCCCCTTTTAAATCAATAATTGTAATTTTGTAATTATTTTTTCCTGTGTTTTTAGTTCAAAAATCATTTTGTAAAATCTAAAAATATATAAAAAAAAAGCTAAAATAAACATTGTTTTAGGTCTATAAAAAACTGAATATTCAGGGCTTTTAATCCAGTTCTTTTAATGTGAGAATACAGACACAGAAAACTAAATATTATATCTAAAATGGTCTGGCCCACGTGAAATCAAGTCTGACACCTGATCTAAGGGAAAAAAAATTGGTCTGACTAATCACAATGTTTTCCTCTCAATTTCATACAGCCCAAAAAGTCGCCATTTCAAAATAGCGTGTTTTTTTTCTCGACACAACAAAAACTGGTGATTTCTTAATTTTTTGTTGGGTTGGTATAACGCTTGCCCTCGTTATTATTGTTCCGATTGACAGAGCTATTGATACTACCTGCTCAATTTCCCCTTATTTTTCCTATAAACAGGTGTCAGGTCAGAAGGACCTTTCAAACAATTGGAGTTGCCACAGACTGTTTGCTCCTCTGTGGCCGAACTCTTTGGGAATTTCAGACAGCTGCCAGTACATCACTTCCAGTGAGGTCGATGCAAGCCAGAGTCCAGTCACAGGTCAGTGTTTGAACCTGCAGCATTGACTCTAAACGCAACAACTTGTCAAACTCAATCACTTGACGTCAATGTCTCAGCATCTCCAGGAGGGAAACTTCTCTACAGTCACAACTTCCTCTTGAAACTCCGCTTCTGTCCATTTTCATGTGTTCGTCCATGTGATTTACAATTTATTCCAGGTGTCACAGACAACAATCCAGGTAGAGCTTTACACTGTGGGAAAACATGATGGTGCTTTGATGCATGACATGTTTGATTTATTTTCATTTTTGTGTTTTTTCAAAGATGTGTCAAGCGGAAACCGGGAAAATAATAGGTGAGATAGTTCCTGACAAATATTAAAAAGGGATGTTGAGCCTCTCTGGGTGAAATTATTCTTGTCCTTCACAGCTTTGGAGATGTTCTCAGACATCAGTTAGACCTTGAATCCATCTTTAATCATACACAACCTGACTCTGGCGGATTTGAAGTAACAACCCTGCACTCTGAAGGGGGAGCCACTGTGGATTATATCTTCTATTCGCCTAAACGCACATCAGATCAAGCAGGTACGAGGGGAATTCCTCATTATTATCTTTAATTTGCTGTGATTACAGGATTCTGGATACGACAGAGCAGCTTTGTTTTTTCTTAAAAGGCCAGTTGGGATGTGAAGGTCTGAAGTTGGTGGGTTGTCTTTCGCTGCTAACTGAGGATACCTTGTGGTCTTTGGAAGGTCTTCCCAGCTACATCTTCCCATCCGATCATCTCAGTATTGTGGCTAAGTTCCGGCTGGACCTGAACGAAGTGGCATGTTAAAATTACCTTTATTCAACCATTTTTTTCTTTTTTTTTGGACTGTCAACCCTTTGCAGTTTGGGCATTTTTGCTCAGTTATTATGCTTGTCCTGATTTGGGGGGTCAAGCAGCCAGGGCATATACTGAATGTACAATCATAACGGTAGAGATAACGATAGTTCACAATTTAAACATTTTATTTATACTTTTTTTTTGTATTTGAGAAGTATTTTGAATATATATTATTAAGAAATGTGTCCATTGTTTTCTCTAAACATTTGACTGAACAGATTTGTTGCAATTTATTTTAAAAACATCTGCATATTGTGAGATTGGCACTAATTTGTAAAACCCTTTATTTCACATTAAGAACATGTCACTTAAATGTGCTGTATGCAGTGGGATTACTAGACAAGTGTTTAGCCAAGCAAAAATAAGACTGGGTGACAAGCTAAAACGTAATCCGTGGTACACAACAAATAACTCTGCTTTGACCTCAATGCTTATTCCCCTTCATATCCTATTCTCCTCGTGTGCCTCGACTTGTTTCACGCTTGAATAGGTTAGTATTCTTGCGTTCTCAGACTCTCTTTTAATGCATTTCGTTTGGTGAGTGCTTTCTGAACAGTATTACGTGTGATCTTAACCCATTTATATTTCTGGATTTTGTTTTGACATGAGGGAAAAAGGGGGTCAATAGATTTTACTCCCTTGTAGGGTATGCAATCAGTCTTCTTCTGTCATAAGCACAATTGGAGTGTTTGGCCTTGGAAACAATAATACTTGCTAGATTTTTGTTTGTTGCAGAGCGATTTGTACTCTTAATAATACCGGCCGGTACTTACTTGACCTTTAAATGATTGTTTGACATATCAAATTTGCCTTATTTCCATTGATGTTTAACAATCCTATTAATTATTTGGCACAATTTGTTGGTTGGATGAACAAAATAAGGACAAACAAACAGTCTGTGGCAATTTATTTGTAACTCCGTGTTTAAAATATGCAGTGTTTACATAATATGACATAAAAAAATGCAAAATTGTATTTGTTAAAAAGGAACAGTGCTGTAAAGTAATACCTTGGCACACTTGTTTGGAGGTGGTCTCTTTTTAAGGCAAGTTAAAAATGCAATTAAGTTAATACAAAGAAAACACGTTTATATACATGAGCAAAGCAGTGTTACAGTATAAGTGAAATATCCACAGTATGTTAAATGGTGCCTTGTCCTACTTTAAAAAATGACATCATATTCGTGTATTTATAATTACATTTGCCATAATGTGTCACTAAGATTCCTATATATCTATATGCATGCAGCCTGGAAGTTGCTGACGTTTCAAAAACTTTTGTACTCAAGTATATAAAAAAAGACACGTTTGTATTCATTTAGGTGATGACTAGGTTTTTTTTTCTTTTTTTTTTCAGTCTTTGAATCTGGTCACAAGGCACAGGGGTAGTCTGTCGCCACCACACAGAATATTTCTTGGATGCAAATGGACAAATACTAGCACACTTACGAAACAATTGCACGTAATGATATGATATGTCAAGTAGCACATTTACACTGATTGGTATCCTTACATGTATAACTCGAATGTAACCTAACAGTGTATCTAAAGTTAGTAAAAATGTTTACACACAACAGCACTGGTTAAGCATATAAAATGCTCAACAAATATTACAAATAAAACATGACAATGTGACAGTGAATGAGGCTTTTGTTTGGATTTGTAAAATGGGATTGGTGTTGGTTTTCCTATTGAATGTTGTTATTTCAAGAACAGGCCAATGAGGACCATGAATGAAACCTCATCAGCGGCCTTGTCCAACAAACTTTAAAAAATTAAAAAATCTAAAAAGATTCACACTCGAATCTGATAAATATTCATATCTCCAGATGCCTTCTGTTCCAGAGCCCTTTTTTCACCAGATGGACTGAAACCAAAACACAAATTTGGCATTGGTAATGGTCAAGGCAGTTCAAAGATAAAAGTACAAGTATACAATGAATAATTGTACCGTCTGTCCACACAGCTCGTTCTACGAATGGGGCTTCCCGGTCCTCGCAGGGGAGAACCCATGCTATTTCTCCTATCTTTGGTGGGAGTCGGCGGTGCAGGCTTTCCTATCTGCAAACAAAAAAAGCAGAGCCCACTTAGAAATGTAACCATGATCGGGGAGAAGTAATGTGATTACAGTGAGCTACTGCTGGCAGGAAAAAGCCCTAGCGATTGATGGATCGAGCATCCAAGCGGGAGACTATATTGTGCCGTTTCATTAGTCGAATTACATGTAGCGCTCAGCATCAAGGCTGCTGACTTTTATTCGTCATGGGGGCGGGTTGAGAGTGCATCTTAGGAGAGAGATAGCAGGTCAACTGGGTCTACAAAACAATTTATCCTGATTTGACTTGTTTTTTCTTTTCTTCCCTGCGAGCTGCATTTGAAACAACCAACAAAAAATGATCTATCCTCATATATGTATGTACATTTACCCCTTTTTCACCAAATGAATCACAGTGCAGTTAACGTATCGCCTTGAGGGCAATGTTCCCTCTAATTTTTTGTTTGTCTGGGCAGAAAGACAACCTCCCTGAGCACACTGAGTACCGGTGTGAGCAACATCATCATTGCTCGCTATGGGCACACCAGTATCACACCTACCATAAGCAGGTGCATGTCTACTACACATAAATGATTTAGTAATAATAAAATGTACTGATTAATATCTATGAATGGGCGGCCCGGCGGATGAGTGGTTCGCGCGTCGGCCTCACAGCTAAAAAAAAAGATTTTATTTTGTACGCTCCATATGATTTGCTGTGCGCAGAGAAGACGAGAGTAGTGCGCAACACACGCAGCTTAGATGGAACATTGCTTGAGGGTCATGTTTATAGAAGCCCTTGTAATTAACTTTAAATAGTACATTTCAATTCCTGCCAACCAAAACAACAACAGCAGCAATCGATATAAACAAATACGAACAGAGAAATCTAGACGTACTGAACCGAACTCTACCTTGAGCCTCATGTCTCGAGTGTGCCTCTCCAGTTCTTTCCTCAACTCTTCCTTGCTCAGCCCATCTAAATCCAGGACGGAGTGCTTCCACTCTATTTGCTCCACGCTGTGAGGGTCATGCGATACGTATTGGCCAATCTTGACCTTGCGCAAGGCGTGCCAGTAGCCCCTGTAAGCCCCTTCGAAGTCCTGGACCAAGTCCATCAACGTACGGTGCTCCAAGGGCTTGAACATGAGATCATCTCGCCGACTCATGCCCAATGCACCGAAGCGTCCGCCGCTGTGGACTCCCAGGACGATGTGGTAGAAGTAGTTCCCTGAGAACTGAGACTTAAAGCTGAGGGGGAATCGTTCCACGGCCGGCATATTGTTGGTGAGGTAACTTGTCATGCTTGGTGAAGGAAATAAAATGAGAACATTTCGGCACAAACACTTTTTTCAAAGACTATATTTAGATATCTTGGACTTTTTCTTTGTACACAAAGACATATTTGTCTAACACCACTCAGAGCTCTACAATTTTTCTGTCCTTTGAGTTTTTCAACTTTTTGAAGCTCTTTAAGGTGATTTGTTTATCCATTTTTGCTAGTTTGTGCTCGACCTTTTCCAACGATATGACCTGAGAAAAGTGGTATGGCACAGCTACATGCAGCTAAATTTGAAGATAAAACACTTCCAAACTGATCGAATAAAATACTTTTAGTCTTTCAGTGTGGTCTTAAATGTTCTGGACAAGTTGTGGTTAATGTTATACTGCTCTGAGAGAAATGATGACTGCAATAAAGATACATTCCCAGGATGACTGCCTCCAGACATTTGATTGGCAGGGCTTCTCGTGTCATTTCCTTGGCGATGTCCATCAACCTGTGCAAGATAAAGTGATGAGAACACTGTACTGAATATATTTGGTTTAATATTACCAAAGTATTTGCTATCTATTACAAAATGTATCCATACTGCGGCTTAGTCATTTTTTGTAAGATGTATGCATATTTAAAAATTGCACATCCATTATTATGTTTGTCTGATTCCAAAAAAACAACGATCTTAAAAAGAAGTTTCCTTACGCAGTAAGAGGTCGACTTTTCTTTATTTCAAAAAACTGAGTCCCAGTGTGATTGTACCTGTAGATCATAGTTAAGGCAGCATAGATTTTTCTATACTATACCAGTTTGCGTTTTCTTGTCATTTGTAAGTAATAGCAGTAGTGCTCAATCATTTCACTGTTTTTAAAGGATACTGTAATTCCCTGATGTATTTCTGTATGGCTTCCAGGCGTAGTGGAATCGCGGTGGTAGGCTGGTGTGTAGGCACGCTTGGTAATGGAATCTGAGAAAAGAACAGGAGCGTTATAGTAGTAGAATCCCAAACAACATACAGTACTGCAGTCAATGGGAATTGTTTCTGTGCTTTGTTTCCATGACACATAACTAGTACAGTAGGACAAATCTGCCATAGTATAGCCCTATTTATTATTTTTCTACTTCGAACAGACGCCCTAATGTAAAATTTTAAGCGGCACAACAAGCAAAGTAATGGTTTAGGTTTCCTCCCCAATTTTTAGTGAACGCAAAATCTCACTCTGACCTCAACTCAATAGAGTATGCTTTTTACTTAATGTGGATGCATGTGATTGAACAACCCAATGCAGAAAAAATGCATCATTTGTTGGAGGTCATCAGGTGATGTTAAAAAAAAACTTTCCTCTTAAAATTATTTGAATGAAAATCCATTCTGGTGGCGTCAAGATGCCAAATGCTCCTGAAACTAACTTTATTTAGAGATTTACCTTGGGCAGGTCAGCGGCACCACGGATGGCCTTTCCCAATGCATCCCCGTCCGGGTGAATCCGAGACACGTGCCGCCACATTCTCTCCCATGTGTCCTCGTCCAGGGGAAGGCCACCTCGGTTGACGTAGAAAGGTACCCCTCCGTCCCCCAACTCTTCATCCCCTTCATCCTCCTGCTCCTCATCCCTCTCCTCCACCGAGTCCATTGTGGCCCTCAGCATCCCACCGGCGAAATCCTGACACTGGCAACGAAGATGCTGATGCTTTGGACTGTTTACTTGTTGTGACTTTACTGGCAGGTTTCAAGAGGTTTGCATCAGGCAGGATGTGCCAGCGTCTTACATACTCCAGTTTATGAAACTAATAGCCTAATGGTTTTAGAGGTATTATGATTCATAATGAGGTGCAGTGGCAGCAGCAGAATAAAGTTCACCAGTTATATCTCAAGAAATGTTTTTAACTTGACAATGACTACATCAATGTGAAATATAGAACAATATTTTCAATACATTAGTCACCTATCACAAAATGTTGGTATAAAGCAGCTGTGGTAAGAGGGTTAAACGCATGGCTAAGCTATATAAATGACTATTTGCCCACAAAGCAGCATCTTTTAAACAGTTAATCTAAAAGGATTTGGCAATCAGACAAAAGTCTTTTTAAGGAATGACTAATTCCCAGTTCAGCCGGACGTCATTTAAACAAAAGATAGCCAACAAATGACCTGCACGTTCGTCAATCCCTCTCTCGCATCAGTCCTTCACTTCATTTGCGTTTCTAATTTAACTATGTATTTCCGTCCACGGTTATTTATTTTAAAAAATGCTACGGGAATCCAAAGCCAAAGCGCGATGCTTCACATCCGATAAGCCGACTCCGGTCGACACTCCCTGACAATCCCATAAGGCGCATGCGCACAGTGAAGAGGATGAACTCAGTTGTGACGAATGCTGCGTTTAGGTGTACCCGTACATCCTCGTGATTCCGGGCACTGTACTGTATGTGTATAGGTACATACAGTTAGCGAATTATAACGGTACTGCAACAATCATAAAAGCTTCCAATAGACGCGGATCGATGAATAAAATACTTTAAAACTTTTAAAGATTTATTGAAACTGAGAACTACAAAAACATTTACCGAGCTCTGAGCTATCATTTTACATCTTGAACTACCAATTTAAATTATATTACATATTTAAGATAAGCCTGTTGAGTGTACACAGCTGTATAACTATAGGATTACTATAGTAGTACAATTTCCTATTTGGTCATAACTACATTTAATTCAACGATCCAGCAAATACAAATGTTTATGATTCCAAGTTTCTCTTTTATCAATTTTTTGCACAACATTTCCTCTGATGTTTGAAAACTTGGATCTAGTACATGTCCGGACTCTGGTGCTCGAAAAAGTCAAACTTCTCAAAACAACTGTAGTAAATGATTTATTGAAACTCCTTGATCAACTGTTGTCCAACTTGTATATTACAACCACGATGCACCATTAATTTCCACTCCATACCACATAAAAGATTCACTTACACAAAAGAAAACTTGTATTTACAATGCGAGCAGATTTGTACAAATATTAAAACCTTGGTGCACCATAGTCATCTGGCATCCTTTCAATGTTGTACCTGTGTAGAAGAAAAAGAAAAAAAACTTTTTGTAATATATATATTTTTTACATGGATCAAGTGTAAACTAAGGTTATGTTACCTGTGGTTTGAGATGTACATGATGGGCACACCAGGGATTTTCCTCACCCTTCTCTTTAAATCTCTATCCACAGTAGCCAGGATGTAACACTTGTGCTGCAGAAATATTACGAGATTGTTTTCACACAGCTATTATGACACCTTATATTCCTAACAATGACAGATAGAAGCTTATGATCGTCAGAAACATAGAATTTTTACCTGTGTTACCCTTTGGACGAGACAGTCATCAGCATATGTTCCCGTGTGAGCGCAAGGCAAACGCTCAAATCTTGGATCCTTTGATATCCTGAAAACACAAATAGAAATATGTAAGTTCGTCTGGAGAAATTTAAGTACCTGTCTGGTCAAAGTCAGCAAAGTTCCACAAAAAAAAAAATCCTAAAAAGATGATTCTAAGTAGTTACCCTTCCTGACACCTGAGGGTGCCCTTGTCTGTTGTTGTTTTTTTAAGGAATGCTAACCTTCCTGGATAAAAGACATTTTAATCTTTAAATTACTACATTTTATTTTATCATGCTCAGATGAGCTGGGTTGTCTGTCCCTTGACTATAAAAAAGTGTTTTACAAATAAAATGTATTATTTTTTCTGAGTGCATGTCTGCTCCCGAAATATACTCGGAAAACAGAAGGAATGACAATTGTAAGCATTAAAGCTATTTAATGCTGCACTCCACTAGTAGTAAACACTCCAAGAATAATCAGAACACACACTGATTTTTTTTTCCATTGTGTGTGTTGTCAAGCAATAAAAAAATAAATAAAATCTGAATGTACCACTTAAGGTATTTCAGTCAGTGAATTTTTTGTGTGAGAAAGTTGCTTATACCTGAGGGCAACTCTGTATTTCATTCCAAGTTTTTCAATTTCAGCCATAACACAGTCTGTTATATATGGGATACCTGGATTGGAAAATAAGAAAAATTGTGAGCACTTAGTCTACACTCTACATGATTGAAATATCTGAAATTCAACCATCGCTCATACATTTAGCATACAGGCAATCCATCATAGACTGAACAATGTCCAGTTTGGCCTTGATGGAAAAATTGATGAAATTGGTGTCGACCAGAACGTGGTATGGTGGTCCGAGCTGAGTGTTGTACTGGAAGAACATACACGATGCATACTTGGGCCTGTACAAACACATAAGCATCATCAAATCAAACATACACAAATTATAGATTCCAAATTCAACTGGTCGCTTACACTTCTCTTTCCTTTAACGCTGAAGGGTCCTTTTTCTTCTTTTCTTTGCCTTTGGAGCGATCTTTCTCTTTGCTGCAAGGGGAAAAAGTGTCTTTTAAATTAAGCTGAATAATAATCATGACAATTTAAACCAAAACAAAGTAGAACTCACATTCGTTGGTCTTTCATATTAATCATCCGCTTCATTGCAGCAAACTTTTTCGTTTTTTGTTTAGGCTACAAGGAAAAGAAATCTGAATGTAAACAGTATACGGACATAAGAAAAGATTACGCAAAGTATTACAAGATAATGCGATATACATTACCATACTTTCAGAAATGTGAAACCTATGAGGCGTTCATATCCTCAGTTTTGTTACAAAATATTACTTTTTCCCTTTAAATATTTTGCAACCAACACACACCTTGAAAATGAGATAAAAAATACTATACTTCGCAAACCACTTATTTCATACGATCACAAACGCTCATATTTTTATTGCAACAGAGTGCTTGTTATGTATCTGTTTTATTTGAGTTTAGACGCATAAGAGTTGCTTTTAGTGTCAGCTAATAGTGCTAGCTCGAAGGTTTATCTGCCAAAGCTTCGACGCCAAACAACCAACATATAAAAATAAATAGTGACGTAAATGCAGGCGCCATTATCCATGTCCTATACATGCGTATATACTATATACTATACACACCATTCTTAAAAATGATTTTAAATCCTTCCACGATCTGTTGGAATGCTTTATGTGTCCTCGTGCGTGGCGACGCGTTGTGACGTCATCCGATAGCGACACGCTTTGCGTATATTCCGGTTGTTAAGAACATAGATTGCACCGCGGTGATGTGAGAATTAACCGAGGTAAAAAACAGGTTTTATGAATTTATCATTCCATAATGTATGAAACTGTGAATGTTTATTTTTTTAAATCCTTGCGCATTTTTTTTTATAAATGTATGATTGCATTATTGACTTTTTGGGATTGACGCTGCATGCTCGCTTTGTGCTGACATTTGTCAATACAACACCGTTGTTAGCATCGTAGCTACCTGGTTTCACTGTTTAGTGTATCCTAACAACCTATCTCTGCCATTCTGGTCTGTCTTTTAAGGTTACAAAGTCGGATCTGTAAACTCAACTATTCCCTTGACCGTGTCATGTTTTTTTGTCTAGTTTTTGTCAAAGAATGGCACGTCCCTGTCGTCATGAAAGCTTGTGACATCACAAGAACCTGTGCTTGTTATTGTGAAATTTGTGGAGATTAATCATCTGATTTTCTTCTCATGATCATTAAAACTGCGGGAAACAAGGGCATCGATGCTTCATACATTTTTCAGTGTGCCGCTAATGTTATTCTCCCATCAGCCCAGTAAAGAGGTGCTTCATTAATATTAATGTGAGGGTATTTTAGCCAATCACAACACGAGCTTCTTTTACTGTTTTGATGGAATTTATAAATTAAAATCACTTCTGGGTTGTTTGAATATTCGACTTGCTTTGTGGGTCAATATTTATTTATTTACTTATTTTGATCAGGAAATTAGTTCGTGAGTGGCAATATGGTCTGATGGACCGCCGTTTCTTCCTGACCTTTCTCATCTGCTCCGCACTGTGGATCTTCTTCTGGGAAGTGCGCTGGAAGAAAGGCAAAGACGGTCAGATTGAGGAATGGCTACGAGGACACAGTCTCTCTCAGTACAGACATTTATTTAAAGGTCAGTGCATGTCAATTGTCTTTACTGATGTGTTGCATTGTAATATACAGTGTTTGACATGCTTAATATTGTACCTCCTTCTGTAAACAAACCAAAAAAAACTTGAAAGAACAATCATCTATCTAACATTTTGAAGATCTTATTTGCGGATTATTTTGAGTAGAAATGAGCAATTGTTGCCGGGATTGTAATTAAAAAATTAGGTATTTTTTGGGCACTGTCAAGTCAACTTTGGAGAAGATATGTCTGCCCCTCCTCATGGCCAACAGAGGGCAGAAAAGAAAACCCAAACAAAAGTCACCTCGCCTCATTTCCTGCCTAAGATCATAGGGCATGAGCCAGGATATAACCATTCAGATTCAAGCCTTGAAAGTAGACAGGCGAGAAAGGAGCAAGGAATACCAAGGAATACCCTTCAGACCCGATCACACGCAACTGGTAGGATAAAATAAGTACCACCTAAATGCCAGCTGATTGATGCTTAATTTGCTTCTCGCAACCTTAAGTTGCATTCTTTGTATTTTCCCTTAACTTGGATTACTCATATGACCTATCTCTGTAAAGTGAATATTTGTGTTTGATTTACTCAATCAGTTAATGTACCCATGCATTTCCACTCTATCATTTCAACACTCTCCTGCTTTCTGTATTAAATTCAAGATGCTAGTAGTAAACTCAAGAGCAACACTTTGATCACCATAGTAACGTGAAACTTGAATGACGTCACATGCTCCCTCCTTTCCCCTTTCTTTAAGGTTTTCAACCTAACCACTTCCTATCACCATAAACTTCAATAAAAGTGTAAACTGGAAGGATTTGAGTTGTTCCTGCGTTGATAAGATCGGGGCCCCTTTTCAAGTTTGGGGCAAAATTTGAAGAAAGTAGAGATAACTTGACAGGCACTTTGACCTAATTGCATTTAGTTTTTATTCCCAGTTTCCCAAATTTTTGGGTAATCTGGTTTGTATTTGAACTGTTTAATAATCTAATTCCAGCAGGGCATACGGTTCCTCCAAGTTGTTTCACCCTAGAGAATTCTGATATTTAATTCTAAGATTAAAAGGATCGTAATTAAAATAGCCAAAATTTGTACAAAAAATTGAAATATGGCACCGTATTGGTCTGATTTACATCCAAAAGTTTTGTATTAGTTACCATTCAGCCACTCTGTGAATGGTTGTTTTGTTTTATCCAAAATTACTGAGAAAGGCCCTAGTCCATCTGCGACCCTACAAAATTGTGGTTAAATAAAGCCTTTCAAACTCTTAAAATCCAGAACATTAGTAAGTGCAGCTGTCACATTTAAACACATCTCCTTAGCATGTGTTTATGAGTTTTGTAGATACTAGTCTTGACTTGATCATTGGAATCTTAAAGAAATACAAAACTGAACAAGTGACATTTCCAAATAATTTAACTGCCTTTTACAACTCCTGTGCAACTGGGGGAAGGATTCCAATACATTTATGAAATTGATTTGCATGCTTCTTCCTAGAGGATTTGATTCTGAATGTTTTCTCTTAGATGTGGACACACTGGAAGAGCTGAGTCTTAGCGTACTGAGTCGCCTGGAAGAGGTGGTGAAGGAACAACAGAGCTGGAGGGAAATTGCTGAAGCTCATATTCGGCTTCTCCGAGACTTTGCCTTCCAAGAGTGGCTTTGTTCTCAGAACCTGGGACACTTTTACAAAACGTAAGGTCATAAGAGGGTACAACCTTTCATTTTTTTGTGGAATTTTGCTGTGGTGTCTCAGAATTCTTATGAAAAGAAATATATTGATTTCAAAATGTGAATTTATTGAAGTGACTTAATATGAGTTATTAATGATCATTTTTTTAGCAACATAAAATCAATGTAAAATCCCATTTGAAAGAGTATTTATAAAATCCCTTTGGATAAGTGAAGTACATTAATCAATATTACATTTTTATAAAGGTTTTTCTTAATTTAATTATTTCTTTATTGATTTTGCGCTGTCACACAGGATAAAAAAAGTAAACTATTGGACCAAAGTCGTAGTATTCAGTTTGTCAACATCTTTATTTTAAAAAAAAAGCTACGTTTCAAGTTTTATATTTTAAACTATTATGAAAAATAAATGAAAATAAATCAAAATGTAATTTAGTTTCCCCCTCTTTTCATTACTGTAAATCACATTTGATGTGATGAAATGGAAGCTTTATGCTGGGTGAGTAAAAATAACTTTGTTTCTAGGGAAGTAAGTTTCTTGGTCTGGTTTTATCGATGATCCGCTGCAGTTTTGATAACCAAATTCAAGAATGGAAGGTCTAATACTTTGTTCTTATTCACTGCAGGCTGAAGACGTTGGGTTATATGAATCTGGATGATCTGTCACATTTTGACAGCCAGTTGCACCTCTCCTTAGCTGCGTGGGGGTACTACTACGAAGACTACATCAAGTTGTCCACCGGTATCAAGATCCTCCAGGCTTCACGGAGGAGCCGGGACCAGGACTACGAAATCCAGCTGGTGCATAGTCTTGCTGAAAGGCGTCTGAATGAAAAGTGGTCAATCGGTGAGATAGTGACTTAACGCAATTGCCGCTAATAGATGTTGATTACTCACTCTGGTGTGAACCTACAGCAATTTGTGACGATGACTTGATACAATGTCTTTTGTAGCGGGAGCGCTACTATTTGGCTGTACTGTGGCGTTGTGCTTCTTGATAAGGGACCTCATGTTTTACGTGATTGGTGAGTCCATATCTGGTTTGTCTTCAGATTTTTCAGAAAGACCTCAAAATTATTTAATTTTCTTCAAGGCATCAGAAACATAGCTTTACTTATTTGTTTAAAAAGGTCAAGTTCAAATGAGTGGCAATCTGGTGGAAAAAAAACACATTCATAAAAGAGTGGACATCACATTTTGGGTTACATAGACCAATTGTATTTATTTGAGTGTGACTTACATGAACATCAAATTACTATTATATGTGATTGTTAGTGTATGCCAGTCAGAATGAATTGGATGTCTAATGACCACAATGGTAGCTGAGATAAATGAGTGTTACAGTTCTTTCTCTCTACTCTTGGGAAATATGTAAAAAAAAAAAAGAATTCTCAAATCAATGGCTCCCATTGGCTCCAATTGACATCCAATCCATTTTGACTTGTACTCGGACGTTTCTTCGAAAGACGTTTGGTCGACCGGACGTTTGGTCGACCGGACGTTTGGTTGACCGGACGTTTGGTCGACCGGACGTTTGGTCGACCGGACGTTTGGTCGACCGGACGTTTGGTAGAACGGACGTTTTGGTAGAACGGACGTTTGGGAGAACGGACGTTTGGTAGAACGGACGTTTGGTTGCCGGGTTGTTACTGTTGAAACCAGCTCTCAAAATTATAATCATGAGAGAGAGAGTGAGTTTAATATCTAAATATCTCATATCAAAATATCAACAGTAAACTCTGTCATAATTTGACAGCAAGCGAACCCGGCAACCAAACGTCCGTTCGACCAAAGGTCCGTTCGACCAAACGTCCGGTCGATCAAACGTCCGGTCGGCCAAACGTCCGGTCGGCCAAACGTCCGGTCGGCCAAACGTCCGGTCGGCCAAACGTCCGGTCGGCCAAACGTCCGGTCGGCCAAACGTCCGGTCGGCCAAACGTCCGGTCGGCCAAACGTCCGGTCGGCCAAACGTCCGGTCGGCCAAACGTCCGGTCGGCCAAACGTCCGGTCGGCCAAACGTCCGGTCGGCCAAACGTCCGGTCGGCCAAACGTCCGGTCGGCCAAACGTCCGGTCGACGTCCGGGGACCATACGTCTTTTGACGAAACGTCTGGTCACGATTTTGGCTAAGTGCGCTGGCAGCAATTGTTTGCCTGCAGTCAAATTGGATTGGATACCCATCGCCGTCAATAGCAGTGAATCATAAATGCTCAAAGCCAGTCATTCGTTTTTTTATGTCATGTCTCTGTCAAAGGGAGTGAATTAATTACTATTATTATGTCTTAAGTGTATACATCAAATATTCTTTCTGTCTCCTCTCTTCTCCCGGCAGGTGGAATTACTGTTTCCATCATTGCATTTTTTTTCACCATCAAGTTCCTGTGTGAGCTTGCAGCCAGGGTTGTCAGCTTCCTGCAAAATGAGGATACAGACCGGCGTGGTGACCGCAGCATCTACGACTATGTGCGGGGCAACTACTTGGACCCACGCTCATGCAAAGTGTCCTGGGATTGGAAGGAGCCACAAGAAGTGGGGCAGACGATGAGCTTCAGAGTCCAAGTAATGATCACCAACATTAATTGCTTCATCCATCACATCAAATTTTACTAGTCTCGAGGAGACAAAGCAGACTCAGAAACAATGTTCTTTTTAGCAAATGCTTTACCATTTTTATGCCAGAAGTGACAGGCTTCCAAAAGTTACATTCATGAATCCTCAGTTCACAGATCATTTTACTAAAAGTGCTGAGGATCAGCAAGATGTTTTTTTGGGCAAATATGAGAGGAGGCTTTATAATTATTTTTTACAACAGTGGTTTTATCCTAGGAAGTCTCCCATGTGTCAAAATTTTGGACAGTCTCTTTTTAGATAGTTTTCACCTAAGATGAGTCGTCATAGTATTTTTGAAGTTATTTTTTATTTTAGTTCGTCGACCATTCCTGGGAAGTTTTGAAACCGTTCCTGGGAAGTTTTGCAACCGTTCCTATTTTCCCCCCGATTTGTCTCTGGCAGCAGTTCTTGGGTGCACCCCATGGTCTTGGAAATGTTTTTTTTAGATTCTATCAACTATTCTATCTAATTTCTTCTTGAATTTCTTTGTCTCACGTGTTTATTCTTGAGCTATTGTAGCCTTTTTTCCACTTTATCTCACTTGTTTTCCTTAAGGGATTTCTTGATTGAACCAATGTGTGTCCTATGAAATTTGCCCAAACTGGTTAGTAACAGCTACTTTGTGATCTTTTAACAAAGGGGGTGGGGGGTAAACTACTATTTTCAATAGGGTCAGTTTCGTAAAAATAAACAGCCCTTTTGTTGATAAAAAATTAATGGTGCGTAAGATGATTGAATTTAAAAACTTCATTTGGTCCTCCTCCTGTTTGTTGTCTGATTGAAATTTCTTGAATGAAATTAAACCTTGTGTGATATGAAAAAAACACACAAATCCAGAAAGGGGGCAAATACTTTTTCAAGCCAGTGTATTTATTTGCAGTTGAACTTTGGTACTGATCTCCTATTTCCTGTCTTCTTAGCTCTTCTATAAGAATGGTCAGCCGTTCCCAGCCCATCGGCCAGTGGGATTGAGGGTCAACATCACTCACATTGAATTGGCTCTGGAGATTCCTGTTACACAGGAGGTTTTGCAAGAACCAGAATCCAACGTGGTAAAAATCACTTTCACCGTACGCAAAGCCGGTCGCTACGAGGTGGCTGTCAAGCTCGGCGGCCTCAACGTTGCCTACAGTCCTTACTATAAAATATTCCAGCCAGGTAGATTTTAACAAACTATTTTCTCTTGTTGCCTTTTTGGCTAATGTTTTTTTTTTTGCTTTACCTCAGGTACAGTTGTCCCATCCAAGACAAAGATAGCCTACCACTTTTCGACACTCGTGCTAACCCACAGCCAACAGCACACTCTACAAATTGAGCCTAGAGATGAATATGGAAACCCTACGAGTAACTCCACATCACTGACGGATGAGGCCAACTATAGCCTCCACATGCACTCTGTAAGTCTTGAATTTTAAGATGTTATAAAAGGTCCTGAATTCTATTTTCCACTGGTGTATTATTTGCGTGCAGCTGGGTACAGCGGATGACGATAGCGAGGAAGCTTACTACTGTAAAACAGTCTCCGTTAACAAGCAGCAATGCCAGGTTCTGATGAAGTTGACTCTGTGGAAGAATGGCTGCTTCAAGGCCCGCATCACCTATATGAATCAGCCACTCAGCAATGGGGAATTTGACATTATTGTTCTCAGTGGTGAGTAAATATCAATTCATTGTCTGCTAGAGATGACCTATTTATTTGAACTGGGACAGGTTGGCAGGGAATTAATTGACTTGAGTGGTACACGGTCGATTGGTCGCCGGTCTTTTGGTTGCCCGGAAGGTTATTGATAATTACCATTTAAATTGTTGCTCAAATTCCCTAAATACAAACTGCGAATTACTATTTAGTCATACTTAATGCCCTAGTAATTATTAGGCTAAAGAAAAGCTCCAAATTTCCCGGACTTTTATTGTTTTTTGTTGGAGAACTTGTTAAGACCCTGACTGACTTTGCTTCTTAAAGGGACAACGCATGTACATACAAACTCTTATACACTCACACGTTGGCTCAGTGAAACTGCTCATGGCCATTGTTGGCTTTTATTGATGCGTAGACCGTGTTGTTTTACCTTGTTTTGTCGCCGGTCTTTTGGTCGCCCGTTGTCGCGGTCCGGGCGACCAAAAGACCGGCGACCAAAAGACCGGCGACCAATCGACCGCACACGGACTTGAGTCAAGCCAAATTGCCTTTTTCTATTGTAGAGAATGAGAAGAGCTACGTGGAGAAGAACGTGTCCACGCCGGGCAACAGCATCTACTTTGAGGCGTACCTCTATAGCAACGGGAACTACAGCAGCTCCCCGTGGCAACTACCCCCCTCCTCTTTTCTTGGTCCGCAGAGGAGGCCGTCCATAGGCGACGAGGACGACGAACAGGACTCTCCTGTGGAGGGTCAATCGGAGAAGGTCAAGAAACCAAAAAAGGTCTACTGTTACATATCGCCAAAGGCAAGTGCATTGACTGAGCCAACATCTTGATTGGACCAAATTTGAGCTACCTTCATCTGATGCTTGATGCATATTTTCTTTCCAACAGCAACTATCTGTGAAGGAGTTCTACCTGAAAATCATTCCATGGCGCCTTTTCACCTTTCGAGTTTGTCCTGGAACCAAAGTAACTAACCTGGCTGGGCGCAACTTCACTCTCAAGTTGTTTGACATGTGATAACCTCCAATTTGCCATGTTTCAGTTTAGCTATCATGGTCTCGACCCTGTTCACAAGTATCTAACACTAGTGGTGGATGATGGAATACAGCCGCCTGTGGAGCTCAGTTGCAAAGACAGGAACATTATGGCCGCCACTTTCATCCGATTCCTTCACAAAAACATAGGTTTGTTTTCCCCAGTCCGGTTAACAGTCGCTTTAGTGTTCTATTCCAACATTGTGTCCATAGGTGGCTCGGAAACATTCCAGGACAAGGTGAACTTCTTTCAACGTGAACTCAGGCATCTCCACTCGAAGAAACCTCGCACCAAGACGAGCCTGAAAATAATCCGGCACTCCATTCTCGATTCAGTGAGTTTTTCTGTGTCCGGTCATAGACACGATTATTTTCTGAGCTCTTTGCTCAAATTCCTTCTCTTTATCTTTATCCCAGTCCCTGAAGGCAACACGGAATTTCTCAGTGTCAGATTGGAGTAAAAACTTTGAGGTGGTCTTTCAAGACGAGGAAGGTAAATCGAAGCAGTCGATTTGAAGGCTAAATAATTAATGCTCGACAAGCACATTGACGCACGGCTGTTTCGCTCTAGCTCTGGACTGGGGAGGGCCCCGCAGGGAATGGTTTGAGCTCATCTGCAAAACCCTCTTTGACACCTCCAACCAGTTATTCACCCGCTTCAGTGACAACAACCAGGGTCTGGTGAGTTGGGTCCACATCTTGGTAATCAAATACATTAATTATCCGAGTACATCCTTGTTTTTGCACGGCAACGCGCTCGTAACATAACATAAACAAATTTAAATGAACTTGGATTACGATGCACACACACTCAAAAATAAGTTTAATCCAACCTTACACTAAACTTAATTCTAATTTTGTTTTAAATGTTGATACCTTTCTTCTACCTTTCTTGGCTCTATTTGCCCTGCTTCCACCCTGACTTTAAGATACCTATCAAGGGTTGTTTGCTTTTGACTTCCCTTCAAAATATTCCCAAAATGATGCACACAAATGTCCTCACATTAGGATAACGCACGACCACTTGCCAACGAGAAGTAGTATATACGGCATTCGCATTGACTAACGGGAAAAAAAACACAGAAAAAATGCTACGCTCCGCCCAGTGCTCGCAGAGACATTACACGAGGAAGTTGTGGGGAGAAAGACAGTGTCCATGATGTTCTTATGAGCAGCCTCTCGCGTCCGCTGTCTGCTCGTATATCAAAATTTGTCTTGTATCTCAAGGTAAATGTTTGCTCAAAATTTTACTCGTATCTCAAATTGCTCGTATGTCGGGGCACTCGTATGTCGAGGTACCACTGTAGAAGAATCTATTTTGTAATAAAACCCAGCGCAATAGGATTTTCAGGCTTGATCCAAAAATGGTGGTGAACCATAGGTCTAAATGATTATTTTTGCAGGATACAGATTTTTCAGCAAATTTATATTAATTTTATTTTTATTTTTTTTTTAAAGACAGTCTTGTGTACATTTTGGTGTATCTTGTAGAATAAATGTTGTTTTTGTCATTCAGGTGCACCCAAATGCCGAGCGACCGGCGCACTTGCGGCTGAAGATATACGAGTTTGCCGGCCGCGTTGTTGGGAAGTGCCTGTACGAGTCTGCGCTTGGCGGGGCTTACAAACAGTTAGTCCGCGCTCGCTTTACCCGCTCCTTCTTGGCCCAAATCATCGGTCTCAGGATGAATTACAAGGTATGAAACACAAGAACCTGGTGTAATTGTTTATGTGCCGCATACCAGCTGCTCTGCGTTTCATTTGTTCTGCGATGTTGATAGTCACTAAGAACAAAGCTGCTTTTTATCTTATGCTAGTACGTATTTAAACAGAGCCTACTGTTATTGAGAAGACCAAATGTTTATCTAAACTTTTTGTCTCATCCTCTACGCAGTACTTCGAGACGGATGACCAAGAGTTCTACAAGACCAAAGTGTGTTTCATCTTGAATAATGACGTCAGTGAAATGGACCTGGTGTTTGCAGAGGAGAAGTATAACAGGTCTGGGCAGCTGGAAAAGGTGAAGGCAATTTCAATGTCATTTCAACAGACAGTCTACCCAAATTCTTTGCCCTTAGCTACTGGTTCCATTTTTTTTTTTGCCGTAGGTGGTGGAGCTAATCTCAGGTGGAGCCAACATTGCTGTTACCAATGAAAACAAAATGCATTATCTCAACCTGTTGGCACAATATCGACTCGCCAGCCAGGTCAGAGATGAAGTGGAACACTTCCTGAAAGGTAAGAAAAAACCTGCCCTTCACCTCCTCCATATTTTAAATTTATTTATTTATTTATATTTACATAGTGTAATATTTCCACATTGATTGCAGGTTTGAATGAACTGGTTCCAGAAAACCTGCTAGCCATATTTGATGAAAATGAACTGGAGGTATGTGCGTAGAATTGTATTTAAGAATAAAGGTAGACATATTTTTTAAATATATATATATATTTTCTCAGCTGTTGATGTGTGGCACCGGAGACATAAACGTGCAGGACTTCAAGGCCCACGCCGTGATCGTTGGCGGGTCGTGGCATTTCAGGGAGAAGGTCAGCCACGGACCCCCTCCGCCGTCGTTGCTTTCAACTGGACGGTCGGGGTCAATTTCAGTTTTCAAATCCGCAGGTGATGAAGTGGTTCTGGGCTGTGGTGTCCAGCTTCACCCAGGAGGAGCTCGCTCGTCTACTTCAGTTCACCACCGGCTCCTCCCAGCTACCCCCCGGAGGCTTCAACACTCTTTGTCCCTCATTCCAAATCATCGCAGCCCCAACACAGAGCACCTTGCCCACCGCACACACCTGGTCAGTGGGAAGTACAATGCATTTGCATGATTCTTTACATATTTTCTTAGGGGGAACGGGATTGGTTTTCACACAGGTTGGTTTCACATTTTGTAGAACACCACCACCAGAGGGTAATGTTGCACAATGTTAGTATTGAACTGAGAAGAATTACACCAAGAGAAATTTCTGCATTGTTTTTAGCAGTGCCACATCACTTTGAGGTGAAAAGAAATTGTTCCCTTTTCATATAACTCTTCACGGTTATTCTTATGGGCTTTTTTCTAGGTTTAGTTATGGTCTTTGCCTTATTTCATTCAGACATCTTAAATATATTGCACTTAAAACACTACACTACAATGGGGATGATTGGCACAAAATGTCAGTATGACTTGATTATAAATTACTGTAGAACATGGGTGTCAGACTTGGGTTGGTTCGCGGGCCGCGTTAACGTCAACTCAATTTCATGTGGGCCGGAGCATTTTAGATATAATATTCAGATTTTTTTAATAAATGGATTTAAATCCCTGAATATTCAGTTTTTTACAGATCTAAAACAATGTTTATTTCAGCTTTTTTTAAAATATATTTTTAGATTTTACAAATTGATTTTTGAACTAAAAACAGAAAAAATGATTAAAAAATTACAATTATTAATTTAAAAGGGGGAAAATCAGGAAATTTAATATACATCTATACTCTTCATTTTAATTTGATCCTAAAACAGAAAGTCGGCACTCATGATTTACTTTCCCGGGCCACACAAAATGATGCGGCGGGCCAGATTTGGCCCCCGGGCTGCCACTTTGACACATGTGCTGTAGAAGAAAAAAAATTAAGAATTAAAGGAACACTTTTATGGGTGCCTATTGCAAGCTGGTATAATGACATGTCAATGAAAGAGTCAGAATGGTAACAACCAATCCTGTTCTGCCTTATATAGTTTTTTTTGTGTACAACTCAATTTCATTGCATTCCGTGACACTTCAACAACCATTTTGTGTCCACAGTTTCAACCAGCTGTGCCTCCCTACCTACGACTCGTATGAGGAGCTGCACAAGATGCTGAAGTTGGCCATAAGCGAAGGGAGCGAGGGCTTCGGCATGCTCTGACGAGACCCTTTCTACTACGGCATCCTTTCCACCCGTACTATTTTGCATCCATGCAGGCTGTAAGAGAGAATCCCTCGCAACTCAGTATAAAGTCACAAAATGAAAAGGTGTCGTGGAATGCCCAACCAACAACTACGCTGGAATCCTATGAACTCTTAAGTATATATAAAAAACATCTTTGTTTTTAAAGAGGAATCCACACACTGTAGAAAAAGGTAAGGTTTGAGCTTCTTTTGTTCTTAATTGACGTTTTTCTATCTGCTAACGTTGACGATAATAGAACAAAGGCCTTGAGTATTCTTGTTGAAACTGAGGAACACTAAAGTGCAGCAGCAGCTTTCATGCCATGTGGCTGCCTCTTGCATTTCGAGCACTTTTGGCCTTAAACCATCAGGGAATGACATGCGTGTGTAAATATATATGCCGTCACTTTTATTTACTTGTACATACTCGTGTGCACAGGATAATTGGGGCCACACGGAAACCAGAAACACTTAGTTTGACAAGGAATGACTACAGTATAAATAATTTTATTTTTCAAATGAATGGATTAATCAAGCATTGGCAATATTTTGACATTTATTTTTTGTTCAGCAGTTTCAACTCGGATCGTAACTATCATTTTGTATTTTCATAAAATCACAACTTCTTTTACATTGTTCCATTGTTGTGGAAAAATCAGTTCCATCCTCTACTTTTGACTTTAGTGAGCTTTTTTATATTCAAAAAATTATTTTACATAACCTTACAACTTTAATTGTTTTTATTTTCGTGTGGTCCGAATACTGTGTTTGAATGTACTTTTAAGTTGAATTTCTTCTTTAACATTTTGAGGAGAAGGGATTTGTTTTCTGTTGTGTGTAATTTCTTAAAGCTTTTTGGGGGGACATTTTTAAAAGGTTTTTTTTAAGTTATTGCATCTCAAGGAAATTTTTGTCGATCCACCCTTTTGAACGCAGAGCGGAAACAGGTTTTTGTTGAGCATTTTTTAAGACTGCCTTATTCGTGCTTGGCCTGTGATTGTATTTAGAGAAGTGTACAGGTGACGTGGCTCTCGAAAGTGTTAACTGTCACAAACTCGTATGGGTTTACCTCAGCTTCTCCTATAGGCCGCCTGTGAAAACCGTTCCACTGGTGTACAATGGCTTTGAGCAAACACGCACATTTAATAGTTGCCTCCTTTCCAGACCCCAATATACAACTTGCTGTCTGTCCTTTCATGTTGAACTATGTACAACATTATAGCAATTGTTTTTTGTTGTTGTTTTTAGTTCAATTCTAACCTTGAAACATTAATTCAATTAATTCAACATTTGGATGCTCCTTTTAAGGCTTTACTGAATGTAGTATTTCAAGATGAGTGCCCAAGAAATCTAACTTGAAAGTTTTAAGGTTGGTTGAGCAACACAAAATGGAATATGCTATCGAAAGGGTTTTTTTTCTTACTTTTTTTAAATACAGTGCAATATAGGTTTAATTTTCCAGTTTGTTTTTATTATGGACATGTAAGCTTCGCAATTGTAGACTGCTGACATATTTATAACACTGAAAATGTTGTTTAAATCTCCGCAATTGTAGGATGCTGACATGGTTATGAAACTGAAATTCTGATCTAATCCCCTTTATAATTGAATTAAGGACAAACATGAAGGAGCTGTGCATTAGTTGAATGTTCTTACTAGTTATTTCATGACCACATTCTGCTCTAGATTACTGCACAACAATTTTGTAGTTTAGACAATTTGAGCACTACTTGCTGTGTAGATATTGCCTATGTGACATTTAAGATGAGCGTTCCTGTTTTTCTTTTTTCTTTTTTTTAATGAAAAGCCACTGATGATGAATGTTTGAGATTTTGTAGTTTAGACAATTTGAGCACTACTTGCTGTGTAGATATTGCCTATGTGACATTTAAGATGCGCGTTCCTGTTTTTCTTTTTTTAATGGAAAGCCTCTGATGATGAATGTTTGAGATTTCTGCCCTGCGGTTGCTTTGTTATTAGGAATAAAAACCATCAAACAACTTGTAAGTAAGGCCATCTTATTAATTTGGTCTTTGTGTTATTGATTTGAATGAATGGTAATAAGTTGGAAATATCCATTTATCAAAGGCTTACACAATGGTGGCGTGGTTCTTCTGCCTGATCTTATTGCAGGCTTTCTGGGTTCGATTCCAACTCGGAAGTGCGATTGTGAATGTGAAATGTTTGTTTCATTGCGCCATATGATTGGCTGGCAACCAATTGGGGGTGTTTCACTGCCTCGTGCCTGTGCTTGGCTGGGATAGGCTCCAGCACCCCCCGCAACCCTTGTGAGGATAAGCATTACGGAAGATAATGAATGAATTTTTCCATAGGAAAGCCTTATTCACACGATTCAAACAGCAGGGGGGAGTAGCTCCACATGAGAATATTTCCACAGGCCTCCTCTCCACGGATCTATTGAGTCAAGTTCATTTTTGTTTAATGCCACCACTCTATTTTAGAGATGGATATGCAGGATACACCTATGAGTGCTGTGGTTTAACCAAATCCACTATAGGAGATAGGCATCTTGAAGCACTTGGGAAGCAAGAGTCCTGTTATTTGCTCTCGGCATGCACCTGGTGATTTGCATAATGGCCCCTCTCAAATTCCCCCCAAGGAAGGCTTGCAAAAGAGGGGTTGCAAATCACAGTTCTCCTCTGGCACTTGGACCAGGAACAACTTATGTTTGGAGTGCTTCCTGTTTCCCATAGAACCTGTTTTTGGGGGGAGATGAGAAATTATACTCATCATGCCCGGAAACATGCTGTGTATTTCTCATAAACCACTGGCCGTGGAAAATGACCATTTTTTTACTGTACCAAAGTAGATATTTCAGGTAGGCCTGTTTTTGCTTAAGCATTTAGTTTAGCCTCACATTTTTATCCTTATTTTTGTACTCTATGAGAGTGGCATGCCTTTTGTGTTCAAATAAAATAAAATAAAATTAAAAGCCATTGTCATCCTACACAGCTGCTTATAACGAAATCCCATAATGCAACTAACTGAGCAGGTGTCACCAATAATCAGCATAATTAGCTTTTTTTGCTTGTCAGTTCACAGCAAAGCAAAGGGGAAAAAAAGAAGTATTTGTGTCATGGTGAGTAGAGTTAAAACTTATTTTAACTTTTGTGATCAAAGAAAATACACCTGAAAAAACATTACTGTCTGTAATAGGGATGTCATGATCCGATCACGTGCTAGGAAATCTATGTATAATAATAATATAAATAATATTTGTTAGTAAGCACTGATGGTGATAAATGTCCAATCCATTTTGACCAGTTAATTTGGATTGGACGTCTGTCACCGTCAATGGCAGTGAAACGTGATCATTAAATGCCAGCCTTCCATATGAAAAGAATTTAATGTCTATAACTATTAATGGTGATGAGTGTGTTTAGGGCTACAAACATAGATAATCTGGGGCTATATTGCAAAAAAAAAGCATTCATACAAAGTGCATTTAATACAATCTATACTGCATTTATATTTACTGATATAAAATTTGTCAAGAAAAGAAAATTTCCAGCAACAGCAAAAAAAGAGAAAAAAATCACAGTTTACCACATTGAATGACCAATTTTTACGTTGTTTTCCCTCCCTGCTTTTTTAAAAATCATTGCGCTCCTAATAACCACTTATTTGACAATATTGTTGGGATAATTTGGTTCAAATTAGAAAGATTTTCAAGTTTGTGTTGGATTTATTTAATAAGGGACAGCACATATTAATGAACATATTCATATTCATCTTAATGAACATATTCATATTCATCTTAATGAACATATTCATATTCATCTTAATGAACATATTCATATTCATCTTAATGAACATATATATATGTAAATATGTAAGATTGTAGCCGAGGACTAGTTTCCCTTGTGCAGATATTTGGATGACATCTGCTAACTGCCCCTGTTAGTGACCGACAGCTGAGCTCGAAAATAATTTTGTCTGTTCGGGGATAAATTGTGCTGACTTTCTTGGTGTCGAGTGCTTCGAAAGTACAGCTGTTAGAAACGTTCTAGAAGCCAATCACAGTCGAGGAATGTATGGATCCTCGCCCCTTCGACTTTTATGATGACATCATCTGTCATCATGCAGGAAGGATTCCTAAAGCATTATGAAGGCAGGGTGGTATCCTATCATTTTACTTGGGACTTCCACTCTTTGCCCGCCAAGTTTGAAGTTACTCCCCACTCAACCAAGCAAGAATGGGAGGGCCGGCATCGCCTCAAGAGAGGCCTGAGGCGCCCCAACTTTCCATTTCCTTCTTCCAACCTGTGTCATTTAAGTACCGTGACCTGTCTCTCAACGCTGGCGAGTCCACGCCGATGAGATTATATCCCTCCATGTGAAAAGGAGCGCTTGCACGTGCTTTGTTGTGAACATGATTTAAAGTGCGGTCAGAGACGAGCAGAAGCTTAAAGCCACAAGTGGTTTGGAGAAACGGCCGTTTTTGTGAGAGATTAAGTGTCCCGCAGCTGGTGGCTGCCTGTATTATAAATGACCTTAGAGGGAGGCTGATTCATAGTGTTAAAGGTCCTACTGGGAGGTGAAGCCTTATAATACGCAATGTGTCATGAAAGGTTTCAGGTCGTGTTCTGTATTTCCCTTACTAATGTACACTGCGCCGCTCTCAGGAGGAAATGTTGACGTGACGCCTGTCTGATCATTTTCTGTCTACGATTCAGGCATTCTAGCAGCAGTACTACAAGAATCTTTGGTTTATGACTGTCTTGATACATTCCATTGACCATTGAGGAGGCTGTTGTGGTTCGAAACAGGGATGCTATAAAATTTGGAGCCACTGGATATTGCAGGTTGACAGATTAGGGCAGGGGTCGGGAACCTTTTTGACGGAGAGAGCCATAAACAATTCATATTTTCTAATGTTATTTCTTGAGAGCCATTCTCAGAATTGAAAAGTAAAATTACATGAAAATGTGTGATCTTTTTGTCCTTTCACCACTTTTAAGTATAAAAAGTCTCGGAATTCTTTTGACAACATTTTTATGACGTTGCTAATAAATCAGTATCAATGATATCATGCATGCAGAAGTGTAATAAAAGACAAAATTATGATTAAAGTGGTGGTAGAGGTAGTGTCAACGCCACAATGATGCTCCTATTAGTATGTTCGGGACTCGGCTCTCTCACCATTGATTTTCATATTTTACCTCACAGGATAGTGGAGAGCCATATGCACCCAAGGAAAGAGCCACATATGGCTCCCGAGCCATAGGTTCCCTACCCCTGGATTAGGGGGTTCTTTGCCGCTGCTGGAAAATGCAAAGGTATTTAAATGCATCACAAAGATTAAGAGAAATCAATAGAGAATGTTTTATTTGAGAGGAGCGTGAAGGCAGGAAGATTCAGACATGGTTTGCAAGTTAAATTTTAAATAGGCTTTCATATCTCTCTCTCCAAAAGCAAAGTTGTAATCCCTATCGTCAAAATATGACTAATAATAGATTGATCTTTTAATTCACAGACAATCAGAGACATTTCTGTTAAACGTTAACTCCGACAATCATTAAATTGTAGGACTTTTTTTGACATTTTCCTACACTGATTAAACAGTATTGTACTCCACAGTCCCAAATTTGCTACAGCAAAAGCAAATGTATTTTGCTTTATTGTTATTTGTGTAAATTCTCAATTATGCAGGTTATGGTCAATTATAAACGTTTAATCAAGACAGCTAGACTGTTTGTGTTTGTTGAAAACTATTCCCCAGAAGGCATAAATTGTAATTTTCCTTAACCCTATATAGCCAAACATATCATATTTGATACATGCATTCATAAAAACTGATATCATATAGATATGATACAAATCTATGGCAAATTTTATCTGAAATGTTGTATTCTGTTCCAAGGGACCTCTAGAGGCTCATAAATTAAATCATTTTAATTTGGTGTCAATTGTTTTGCAGTTTGGGGCTTTAATCGGTTTAAAAATATAGGCATTTTCCTAAAATGGAAACAAAGATTTTTAGTGATGCATAGCTGTCACAGATTTCTATTTTAAAGAAAATTTGTGTCAAGCCCGTTTTTCTTTGTGAACTGTATGGTGTTACGTTCATAATACTAGTCATAAACGTTGTACTCTATAGTGAAACAAACCTTAGTGGGAGCCTTGCCAGGTCTTACACCATGGAAGGAATTGGCCAGTAATGAGTCTGTGTTGGCCCATTGTCAAAATATAGAACTATGCACAATATCTACTCACCTGGGCTGACTCTGTCTCCCCTTGAACTGCTCTTGCCGCACCATTAAAAGGCAAACTACACCCAAGTGACCTATTGGTGAATAGAAGCACTAAAGCTAAGACTTTGACTGTGGTAGATGTGTAGCTTTAGTCATGTACATCTACATGCGGGGCCATTATTTTATTCCTTTTTTTCCAGTTAAAATGATTTCCACAAATAGACTCACATCTGGCCCGCACGTGTCATTCTTTCTTGTATACTAGTTGGCTATACACTGCGTTTACGGCCAAGTGTCACAGATTGCCTTAACCTTCGTCCTCTTTCGATCCTGAATCTCGAGGCAAGGTAAAGGAGCATCTACAAGATGAATGTCATTCTTTCATTCCATTTTCATTTGCAAAACCTAAATCAACCACAGAAAAAGTGAATGATTGTTAGGATGATTTAACCAGAAGTGGCAAAGATTTATATCACAACAACTTTCTCCATGTAGGGACACCTTCTGTGACCAAGATGTTTTGATGGACTTTTGTAACCTTTTCAAGCTTCACATTTATATCTAATTCCTGACTTGCTCTCATGAGGCCTATTCACACCAAATATCTCAAGAATTTACTGCTCAACAGTTTTAAAGTCATTGAAATATTTTGAAGAAATAGTTTGGTTGTGGTTATTGCTGCCAGAGAACGATCAACGAATTAATCAATCGTAGGGTTGACTTACTTTTTCCTTTCTGTCCTGCAAATTGCCTTTTAATTTTGAATGAAGTTTGAATAGATTGTGTGTATATTCTTATGATTAAGATGAAGACCAGACCCCATTTCAAAAGTAAATTATGCACCAAAGTAGGACATTCCAATGGGTTCAGATACTTTGCCCTCCTACTGTATGAGTGTTCCTGTAAAAAAAAAAAAGGCCCAGTGCACCTGCTGATTGCGAGAAAGGTTGTCCGTGTCTGCCAGGTCATCGGGAATGGAGATGCCATTGGGGTAGGGACCACCCCGGTGAGTGAGGTAGAACAGAGAGTGCCTTACAGTTCGGAGAGGACAGAAACATTGACTTTGTCCTATCAGCTTCCGCATCCAAACCTTGCTGGGTACACTTTTAGATAATAGTATATCGGCGTGTAGTAAACAGAGATGGTGTGTTTTCAGCTTGATTTCCTTTCCGCTATGTTCTCATGACTCATTGATACTGCTGTATGTGATCCAGTAGCGGTAATGGCTGGTGAGGCACCAATTCATGTTAGTCACTGTGAGCCAAACAGACGAATGTAGTATATTTCCCATTAAATTGCCAGTGGGATATGAATAGATGCTAAATGTTTTCACACACATTTCTGGCCTGAAGGAATGTTTGTAGATCGTGCGTCTTAACTATTACGTTTTTTCTGGGTGCCCAGACGTGTGGGTGGGCACAGTTTAAACATGCCTGATAAATTAGGGAAAAATGGTTTAAGGCTATACATAGTTGACAGCTGAGTACGCTACTACTAAGTCTTGTACGTTTTTAGCAATTATCTTCAAACATGTGTAATGGATTTTGAAATAAATCTACGAATTCAGGGTCTTTTAGTCCCAGTCTGGGCCAGGTGCAAACCCGACCGTGAGCTCCCATGACGTAAATGATCTGAGCACGTCTCTGATTTCTCTGTTTGTCTGTGATGGGACGTGGCAGGAGTCTCTTCCTGTTTAAGGTGTCAGCTATCTAACAGGATGACGACAATACTGTGAAGGAAACAAGCAAGAGTAGAGGGCGTTTTTTTGTATGTGTGGATACAATATTGTGCTGTATATTTGTCTTTTTTGACAAGTCTTAACGACGAGCATCTATTATAAAAGGTCAGCGTAGAGATTTCAGGGCGAGACACAAGCAAACAAAACAGCCGTTTGGCTTCTCCTCATTTGTCTTAGGGCATGACTTCACAGTTGTGTTTATGTGATGGCAAATGTGACTCATTCGCCTTGGAAGGGAGACATTTCATTTTCACTGTGTGCACAGAAGAGCTTTTGAGATAAGGTTTATTAGTCTGACTATTTTAAGTCATTTAGTCCTGAGTAAAATCTAAGGAATATTGCAAATTAAATCAAATCAAAAGCCTTTATTATCATTATACACAGCTACGTATAACGAAATTGGTGGTGCTACTCCACAAAGTGCGTTTTCCCAGTAAAAACATAAGTAATATAAAAATATAAAAAGTCACATCCGGGCAAGGTAGATTCTAAAATATTGCACAGAAGGAATTGTATGTCGTGCTAATATATAAACATCATGTTTAGTAAACATACATAAGACAAATGGTGTCCAAAAGTCTGGAGAGGAATCTTCATCCAAAAGTACCCCAAAACAACCAAAGTGGGTCGCACCAAAGGCTCAGGCAGTTTTTGCCCTCATCACCTAACCTTATCATCTTGGCCATCAAAGCCCAAAATGAAATTTCATACAACAAACTGGATTTAATACCTATCAAGACCCATGTGGGCAAAAATAGGGTCTCTCTGGTAGCCAGGTGAGGTCAGTCTTTCACTCTCATTCTATTGCCCACTTTCAGCACTCAGCATCATCATCTTGCAATACATTTTTTGATCTCTTCCATTTTTATTTGTTTCGGGAGGTACAGTATACACATTGATCCTATGATCACAATGTCTGATTATTGTTTGGTATGAGGGCTAATTCATTATTTGCCTTAGGTTAGGAGTTAGTTCGTAGAAAGCATGCATGCTCTTTGTGACACCACTGACCCTGTACAGGACATTTCGTTGATAAAAGTGGTTGTCCACTTCACGCCGTTACGCAATGTTGAGGTCCAAATATTTGCACAAATTAAAAGACCCCTTCCAAATAAATCACTGCGCTCTTCAAACAAACTTTTAGTACTATCAGCGTTTGGGTGAATAAATGATCCCTTACCACTATTTGAGGAAGTACAGTATTTACTGTATACTTTCTGATGATAGATGATGAAGCTGGGAAGAAGGCCCAATAGGGACTGCATCCAAGCCATGAAAGTCTCTAGGAAATTGGAATAATCATGACATCTTCTGTCATCACCATCAGTCTGGATGCCTGGTAGGATGTTGAACTTCCTGCGCCTCAAGCAGGCCAACATATTCCGCAGACCCCGATGCATTCTCCCAACGTTTGAGGTCGCTCATTCCAGACTTTCATTTTGCGAGTTGGGCCAATGGCTCCGTAAGGACGGATGCATTTTGTCAGATGTGCAACTTTATCTGTGGATTGTGGTGGAAAGTTTTCCGTCTATGGAATCATTGACGAGTTAAGATGACATCAGCAAATTTGCCTGCTGTAGAGACTTTTTTCTTTGGTTCTGAGAAGTAGCAAAGTATTAATAAATAGCTGATTGGGATTTGGAAGATATCTGCTCATTACTCAAGTATTTATTTTTACCTTGTTTGATTTATGAGTCACTCGACTTGTTAGTTTTTATGTTCAGTTTTTACAGGTTAAAGGCCTGTCAAGGCACCACCCAAGTAGTACTTGTTCTTGTGGAATCTAAATTGGAAGTCATAGTAATCTGTCATTCGTCCGTCAGAAAAAAACAATACTGCTAGTCAACACTCAGATAAAATGCATTGGACTTCTGTCACCGTCCATTTGGCGCTGAAACGTAGTCGTTCACTAAGAGGCGTGGCCTAGTTATTGACATCAGGAGCCCGAGCCAGTCAGGCTGGCCCACTTTATGTGAACATCTGGGCATGAATTTCGGCCTACAGCTGCTCGATGCAAATGTCCTCATTTTGTATTTGTCTTTGACTGTTTTCCCAGCTGGAAATTCAGCTACGATTGTGGCTCTCCTTTGCCAGGGCATTGTGGTACTTTAATCAAAGTTACTGGACTTCTATTTAATTCAGATTGTGAATTTCTTTTGTCATCGACACGTCTTGGGGGGAACGCACAGAACGTCAGTTACTGATCACAGCCTTCATGTGGAATATGGAAGCACTTTCATTTTTTGCAATGGAGTCAAATGACATGTTAAAGAGTCTTACGCAACTCCAGGAGTTCCTGCGTGTTTGTGACGAGGAGAGTCAACTCTGTTCTGTTTAGTTTACTGATTAACGGTGTTCAGGCTGGATCCAGATGTGGTTAAACCTCAACCGCACACCGTTGCCATTCTCTGATCAACATCGAGGATCAAAACCATGTCATACATCTTATCACCCTCCTTAAGATAGGGATGTTGCGGCGATAAAATAGATGTAATTCGGGGACCACCCGAACTCCAATTAGAGAGTCTATAGTTTTCTGGTTTCACTCTGTCACATTCTGGCTTATTCATTCTGTTGAAATGTTAGACATGAGTAGGAGGTCTTCTTCTAAGTACTAAAGGCACCACACTCGTGCCCTGTTATAATGCATGTCATATTATTTTCACATAATATATATTAAGAGTCTTGTTTCGTTTTAACGAGGCCCTGTGAAGCATTGATTTTTGGTCAGCTTTACACGCAGGCATATGGTCCACAGAACTGTATGGGTTACCACAACGATATTAAACCCTGAGTCTCGGATCCCAAATACATGTTTATCAAATATTATCTTCAAAGACAGGCTTAACTTAATCATATATTGTAGCAGCGTAGAGCGACCAACCAAGAGACACTACTTTGTTTTCTAGTATCAAGTCTGTCATTCCAGTCTCCGTTTGTCCTCTAATGAAATGTCTTGAAGTTCTTCCAGGCCCGAAACTTGCTTCAGAACAAAGAGTGCGAGCCAAACATGTCTAAACATCTAAACATCCCGCACAGAGAGGACGTATATCAGGTTCACTCGTGTAAGTTTTGACGCAGAATTGTAGTGATTCCTCCCTTTTATCTTTGTAAGGACCCACAGAGTTTGGTCAATACAGCTGGAGGATGACTTCATGACCTTTTTGTTACCTCATAGTCAAGCCTGTCGTCGTCTTGATTCTTCGACTTGTTTTCACTCATTGGGTAATTGACTTGTTCCTTTGATGAAAGCCGTTGGGGAGCTAGGCGGCGGTGGTCCCTGGGATTAACACCGCCGTCTGTTAGCATGCAAGGGATCCCCAATGAATGGGGGATTAAGTGCAGCCACTTTCGTGTTTCATTACGTAATGTATTATGGCTTTGTTAGATCTCAGCAGTTGTCATAGGAAATAAATGGATGTCCCCTCTATTCTTATCTTTGGAAATGTTGAGGTTAATTTGTTAATACAAACCTGTTACAGTAGCTTTTTGATTGACACGATACTGTTGTAGGTGTGGGGCTAGAGGAACATTACTAGTTTTATTTTATACTCTTTTTTTTGGGGGGGAGTTTTTCTTAACAGCCAGGGATGAAAAATGATTGTTCATACTGAGAAAAACTCTTATCGCAGAGTATCACTGTATCTCAGTGTATTGTTGATGGCTGAGCTGGATGATTTATGTCATAGTGTGATTTATCACCTGATATTCTTGTAGGGTGAATTTAACAAAGTCTGAAATAACGATCGATTTTAAAAATTCTGGTGCCTCCATTGTGCCTGTTGGCATTTTCAATAATTCCACCAGTATCTGCTGCTTTATAATGTATTGCAGTTGCTATTAAGTCTTTCCCTAAGTCAAGCCGACTCCACAGAAGTCCTTTGCTTGCCCGGTGAGGTGTTCTGTGCACCAGGTATTTTTTTTAATAGCTTCCATTACAATGTGAAGTCATGAGGATCGGCAAGATAAGCAAACTCACCTCTTCTGGCATTTGAGGGTGTGTAGCAGCATGTCTGTCTGCGGGCTTATTAAAACTTGGCTCCCTAATGAACATTTGCCCTTGAAGCCTGCTGAGCGCTTAGTGCAGCCCAGGAGACGAAGCCTTAGACGCACGGGGCCTCTTCCTGCTCCCTATGGAGAGCTGAGGTATAAAAGTCAGCTGTAACGGCGGGCTGGGGGTCCAGTCATATGAACACTTTTACATTACTGGAATGTTAACAAAAGATAACGCAAAAAAAGGGAAATTTACTACAGCATACGGCGGTCTTTTTGTGTGGTTTTGTTGACATGCTGAGTGAATATTAAGCTTCAAATCAGCTTGGATGTTCATCCACATGGGCTAAACGCGAGCCAAAAAGTGTGCCACAACATCACAATGTGTTTTGGCGTTGGCATGAGAAGGCCGGATGAAGTGGAGCTGGTTTGTGTGGGCTTGTACACAACAATGTTACACAACAAGCAAAGAACATCTCCCTCAGGGGTGCAATTTACGAGATAGGTAGCAGAAGACATCCAGGGTTGACGTGACCTACTTAGCGCATGTGGACGTCCTATTTTGCATGATCTATTCATCATGTAAATGCGAACAGACAAGCATTTACTCTTATGCTACTGTGTGGTAAAAACATGTATTCTCCCCATTATTCTTTCCCATATCAAGTGGAAAACTTTTCCAGGCTTCCAATTTTGGTCTCATTTGACCACATTGATAAGTAGATAGAATATCGTATATACCTACAATGTGTGTTTTTCAACTTTATTGAGCCAAGTCACATTTTACATTAAAAAAACATGTTAATGGCACATGATGAAATAAAAAATATCAAAAAGTAAATACAGAAGTTAATTATGTATCACTGAAATTTATACTTGAATAAATAGAAACAAGGTCATTGAAAAGGAACTCTATATTTAAAAATACTTATTCATTCTTTTTCAACACCATTTAGCCTTCTCAGGGCCGCGGGGGTGCTGGAGCCCTGTCAGACGCGCCAGCCACTAACCCAATGAACTGCCCACTTTGAACCAAAGTCAAGTCGTTGTTGCTCTGTCTTTTTTTTCCTGCAGTCTGAGCAGTAAACATGTTAAAACAGGGCGGCAGTTTGTTGTGACTAAATGGACTATGTGAAAAAGGGTTAATGGATCGAAAAATAACAAATTTATCATGCTTAGCAGGAAGCCGTTCAGGTCAAATTGACCACATGCGGAGGGTTAAATCGCATCATAACTTTCTGGTTCCTCGACCTTCACTCTTAATTGGGGGCAGCGAAGAAGACATTTAATTCATCTAAGCGTAACCGTCGCGCAGAGCACATGATTCTCTGCTCCGCGGCTAACCAAGCATGAGGCCCGTCCAGTGGGACTGGTGCTCGTCAAACGTGAGCATGACATGGAATTGAACGCTACATACGCGAAGAACGCCGCTTGAAAACACAGCCAGCAATTAGTCCTGCCCGGTGCGTTCCGCCATACCAAACCAGTGCGCTGTCAGTGGCGGGGGTGCTGGAAGGCACGTGTCATTCGTGAGTCAACTGCTAAATGGGCTTTATGCATCATCTGTTCCAAGCGGTAAACAGTCCTTAAATGCGCATTACTCAACGGGCTGAGGTTCGCTATCAAAACAAGCCGCAAATTTGTAAACCTTTTCCGATCCTGCGTGCAGTTCCGCAGTTTTGCGTAAGTGAGCGTGTGCTTTTAATTGGAAGGAGATCACAAAGATTGGAGAGATTTATGGCGGACAGTGTTGCACACAAACACACAAAAAAAGATTCAAAAGCAAGTATTTGATCGTTAACATAGAACACATTTTCAGCTCTTCTGTCATTGTAGCTGGAGATAATTTATGAAAGAGAGCTAAATGAAATTAGAGTACATACACATCTTAAAGGTCCTTGTGAACAATTTACATTGACCGGCCATAACATGACTATAGTTGCAAAATAGTCAATACAAAAGATCTATCAAATAGCCTGGAAACATGCAAAACAGTTCTTCTAGATCGGTCATTTTCCCAAGTTTTTCAGAAACACACTTAATTTTCCTCATTAAAAGACGAGCAAAGAACATCAATAAAAGCTCTTTTGAAGGTAAACAATGTTTTAGAGAGTGTGACGAGAAGATCCATCGTCCAATTAGAAGCTGTGTTTCTTCCTCCCATGAAAAATTGGCTATATGAAACAATAAATCTGGCGTACCAAGTTAAAGGCGAAGTATTTTTAAACAAGTATTTACTGCAGTTATGACTATGCTACCTAGGTAGCGTTCATCAAGTGCTGACGATACAGATTACATTGCCGTAAAAGCAGTGAACCTGGCTCTAAATTGAGTACCTACTGTCCATCAATTTCTAAAATCTGGACTATTGAATGGAAAGACATTCAGTGTCAGACTTGCTGTCTTTTTCTACCTTTCAGTCTGCTTATTCAACATCATTTGGGAGCTCCTGTGGTAAGATTTGAGGGATATGGGGTAGTCGGTGCACATATCACTTTCTGTGCTCCCGGTAATGCGGAAAATACTTTCAATTTTCCATGGTTGTTTCACCATGAAGGACATCGAAACAACAGCTCGGGCAGGCCTCATTAAAGTTAGATCAAAACGAAGAGGTGTGCCAAACAGAGGGCCTTGGAAAAGTGAGAATCCAGGTGATCTCTCTCAACATATTTATGTACAGTATTTCTCGTATACTCAACATCTTTGGAGAAGCATTGCTTTCTGTAACGTTGTCATATTCGGCCCCAAATCTGCCACCATGCTCCTACGCCCATTGAATCAGCTCCGGGGGCGTTAATCTTTCGATGGCGTGACATCATTATATTCATTGTTCACAGTAGAGCAGTAAATCAAAACAAGGAGAGAGACACAAGGGCGACACCGCAAAATGTCTTTCCTGCCCCATTCATCAGACTAGGTCGCTTTTACATTTGCAGTATAACATCCCTAAGGAAAAAAGGCTGAATAGATTTCTTGTATGTTCTTTTTTATTTCTTTCAGTAAAAATGTTTTGATCAAGGTGTGGATGAACTTGATGATGATTTACATTGCAGTCACAGACATGAATAGATAAGTAATAAGTAAGTTAATAAATAAATACATAAATAAATAAGCACATGTATATACATACATATATATATATATATATAATAGTAAAAATACATACATATATATATACATATATATAATAGTAAAAATACATACATATACATACATATATATAAAATACATATACATACATATATAAAATACATATACATACATATATATAAAATACATATACATACATATATATAAAATACACATACATACATCTATATATATAAAATACATATACATACATATATATAAAATACATATACATACATATATATAAAATACATATACATACATACACATAGATGCATTAATAAGCCTTGGTACAAAAATTCCCATTGCTACCAAGTTTCAAGACAATAATTTCACAGATTAACACAGGAGTTCAAGATTAGTGTTCATGAAAACAACTTGCAAAACAACAACAACAACAACTCCAATTACTTGAGTGGTGACTTTACAGGCCTTCTGTCTGTAACAAACTAAATTGGGGAACTTGTAAATCAGGGTAGTTTTGTGCCTTAGCTACATGACTATTAATTAAAGACCCATTAAAGATGAAGCATGGCCTCCTGTAGTACTTCTGTTTTTGAAGCGCATTCGTTCTTCATTCAGGCTGGGAAAGAGCCACATTTTACGATCCTCCTGCTGCATCTTCATCTTGTTCCTTTTTCTGCATCAGCGCAAAGAATGATGAAGTCTTTCTTAAGTATTCGTCCAGAGGATGCATAGTCATGCGCAATGAAATAAAAAACTAATATAGTACATCATTTCAGTTTTTACCATCTCTGCCAAAACGAATCCCCCATTTTCCCCCTGGAGATCTCGACTGCTGCCTGCTCGGAAACAATGTCGGTATTATGTTCTTTGCTGGCCGAGAGGAAAAAGACTCAAAGCTTTAATACGAACGGTTAAAGAAACGTAGCTCACGAAAAGATTGACATTCCTTGGTGGTGCTCTCCATTGAAAGCCATCACAGTGGCCGATTCAGGGGAATCACTTAAAATTCAGGAACACTTGGTTGATGCGGCGTGATTAAAACGACAGCTCCACATTCAAGCTGTTATGATGCTGTTTGCCTTTTTTATAGAAACACTTGAACTCCAAGCCCTCTCCCAATTGGTGTTGACAAGGCCCCCACTCAAGATGTAAATGGACAATAAATTGTCACTGAGATGGTTCCCTTTATGGGTTTAACTCTTCCCAGTACTCAGACTTTTCAGGGAGAAAAATTAAAATAGCACTGGATCTTGCTTGTCAGAACAGCTTTGAAATGAGGCAAACAAAAATGACCAGGACGTGCATTTAGCAATACATTTCTGGAGCTTGCGAAATGGACCAATCAGTCCCAAGAAAGAGTCAGGTAATATCGGTACACAGTCGATTGGGCGCCGGTCTTTTGGTCGCCCGGAAGGTTAAAATCGTTTAAATCGTTGCTCAAATTCCCTAAATACAAACAGCGAATTACTATTTAGTCATACTTAATGCCCTAGTAATTATTAGGCTAAAGAAAAGCTCCAAATTTCCTGGACTTTTATTGTTTTTTGTTGGAGAACTTGCTAAGACCCTGACTGACGTAGCTTCTTAAAGGGACAACACATGTACATACAAACTCTTATACACTCACACGTCGGCTCAGTGAAACTGCTCAGGGCCATTGTTGGCTTTTATTGATGCGTAGACTGTGTTGTTTTACCTTGTTTTGTCGATGGTCTTTTGGTCGCCCGTTGTCGCGGTCCGGGCGACCAAAAGACCGGCAACCAATCGACCGCACACTGGTAATATCACCTTCAACTCTGAATTGCTTTGCGTCTTGGTCATCTCATCAAACTTTGGCGATTAGTGCGGGCCTCTTCCAAAGCAGTTTTTCGGGTGTGCTATCCCAAGTCTTGAACTTAGTCTAACACAGGAGAGGCAGATGCATCCAATTTTCCTGCACTTCATAATGGTAAAATCAAACAAAATATTGTTTTATGTGGTTGCTGGCTTCCTCAAAATGTTTATTGCACTCATGTGCAACTTATTCCCAGTCACACAGGGCGTTTATACACCGCAATTGTAAGCACACCCATTCTTTGAATGAGCAAGCTTTGTGTGAGTCAAAAACATGGTGATAAATTATCCAGGCTGGCTTGTTGATTCCAATTCAATCACTTCATTTTGAGCTTGTGGTACATTCACCATTTTTTTTCTTCATGTAGTTTCCCCCAATTTTACACCTGTCGCCAGTTACTCCGCAATCTTATTAGACCACACAAATCACAATTTCTTTGAATAGTTTAACTAAATCAGGCCTAACATGCTCCCTTCCTAAAACTGAGCAGAAGACATCACATGAGTCTGAATAGTCCCAGAAAATGGTAGCAATTAAACCCTCGAAGTACAATGTGGAGGAAAAAACAGCATACACCTTTGAACTTGTTTACGTCAGTGTGTTTTCCAGACAATAATATTTTCATTGTGTGCTTTGGAAACACTTAAATACTGACATTTCTGCTCTGCATTTGAAGGATAACTGTGCTCGTTCCAATGCACTTTTGTGAGACATTTAACCCCCCATGAATAGCTATTTATAATATCAAGACACCTAGAGACTAACAATCGATAGTTTAAGAATACATAATCTTTAAAAGAGTGGTCACGGTGCGACACAGGCTGAGACTACTGCGCAATTACAACATAAATACATCCTCTGGCTCTAATTCAATTGTGCGTGGCCTCAAGATTAACTTTAATCAGCTGTGGCACGCAGCTTCAGTCTCTTTCAAGAGTGTTCAAAATATCAACTCTGCTTGTTTCCCTGGCGCTATGTGTTTTGGACTGCTGTGCACGGAGTGCGGTTGTGTTGCGTGGTGGCCGTGCATCCATTGCGGCTCAAAAGCAAGGAGTGGGAGCCAGCTCTCTTTTGGACCGTTTAAGGTTTAATGGTGGTGGTGGTGGAGAAATGTGTTGTTTCCAGACAGTTAAGGGGGAGCGATGATGCAGCGTGGATGACAAGAGGCCATGAATGGGACTTCTTACATAACCATCGCAGTTGTCTAATGTTTCCGACATCGTTTGAAATGTGAGCTTCATCTGCTACATCTGTATGCCAATGGGTGCCAGGATGCATGTTTACATTTCTAAATAAACAGCAGCATTCAGTTTAGAAAAGCTGCAATCACTTGTTGTTGAAAGAGATTCCAACAATGCAGTGTTTCCTATCCTTTCTTTAAAGGATTATTTCAAGCAAACGATGACCTGGATTCAAACCCAGTGGGGCCAATACGCTAACCACTCATCCACCAATCCGTCCTGCAATCCAGCAAAATGGGCAAATAGACCCCAATTATGGGTATGATGAGATGAGGCGGACCCCTGCAGTTGAAAGGGTGTATGGCACATGTGTCAAAGTGGCGGCCCGGGGGCCAAACCCGAACCAACCCGAGTCTGACACCCTTGTTGTATGGCATGGGAAGGAAACCTATGGCTCGGGAGCCACATGTCGCTCTTTTGATGGGTGCATATGTGAGCTAAAATATGGAAATCACTGGTGAGAGAGCTGAGTCCCGAATGCACCAATAGGAGCATCACATCGACCCTGTGGCGTTGACACTACCTCTAGCGCCACTAATTAAAACATATTTTTTTCATTAGACTTTTCTGCATGCATACTCATTGATCAGCAACTGCGTAACAATGTTATCAAAGGAATTTAGAGACTTTTTGTACTTCAAAAGTAGTCAAATGACAAAAAAGGCACACATTCTCATGTATTTTCACTTTTAAATGCTGAGTATGGCTCTCAAGAAATTACATTTCAAAATATGAATTGTTAATGGCTCTCTGTCAAAAATGTTCTCGACCCCTTACACTGTAAGGGGGGTGTCCTCCCTTTTTTTCTGGTGACTCCTGAAGAGAGTAGGTGGTGATATTCATGGTTGCACCACACACATATACACACACTCACACATACTCACACACGCACATGGTCGCTTCTCTCCTTCCCTCACTCACATTTGGAGCTCAGCTTCAGCAGCTCGCTGCTCTTTTGGGCGCCTCATTGGAGGAGAAAGGAAGGACTATGTCGATCTGATGTGACAAATACGTTTTGTTATTTTTTTTCCTCAACACTTTTCAGGACATTCCACTTTTACCAGGTCAATATGAGGATGTACCCACTTCGGATAGAGAGGATGGCGTTCAAGTGAACTTCGGAAGTAGAGTTGCTGACATTTTTTGTTTGTTTGTTTTGTTTTTTGTTGCTGTTGCTGTTGCTGCAAGTCACTTTCGCTCCTAAGTTAAACCGCGAGGACATTTTTGGGGACATTTTTTAAACAAAATGGAGCGCAGGAGTCTGGTTTCTCTTGCGCTTTTGGTCGTTACGCTGGTTCGCGTAAGTGATGGCAGCGCGGACACCTCGACAGGTGGGAGGAAAGGGTTGATGCGATGGGACAACCCGGAGGCTGGCGAACGAAGCCCCCCGAAGACCACCCACGCCCGGGGGGATGTCGGGCTCCTGTTAAACGCAGCCCCGAGGACCGCCAGACACCCACGCAGCGTGACCCACACGCAGCCCAGAAACAGAGTGAACCGCCGGCGACTTGTCGGGTAAGAATGGCACCCTTCATTATTGACCGGTATGTTGAGAGCGATCCATTTTATTAGCGTATTCCAAATGCAATTACGTTGTAGCTCCTCATTTTGGCAGCAGCCTCATGCCAGGATGTGGTGATGTAACAAATTACAGTCTCCATCCTGGACATGCAAAGGACGGCAAAATAACAGTTGTGCATTGGTTTACGAGTTGACCTCGCCAATGACAAAGCTCGTAACTCAATTTGTTCCCATATCAAATCAATATTTGCCCTTTCACCCACTAAAACACTTTTTTATTTATTTAAACGCTTCAATACAACAGATAATAAAATGCTAAAACATTTAGTTTGATGCACTATTTTAATGTAATGTAGAGTATTAACACCTTGATTGTATACATTCAAGCACAAAGATTCTTGTTCAATAAAGTGCAAAGACACATACATTCACTTGCCTGATATGTAATAGTGGAGAAAAACGTTAATATACAGGGTAATCCCCAAAAATCGGAACATTTTAACAATGCAATTAAAGCAAGAGTGATTGTGAAGGCATATTATGTTCATAGTAAATGAACCATTTCAAACATCTCATTCTCATCTCATTTTCTGCACCGCTTTAGCCTCACTAGGGTCGCGGGGGGTGCTGGAGTCTATCCCAGCTGACTTCGGCCCAGAGGTAGGGACACCCTGAATCGGTGGCCAGCCAATCACAGGGCACGAGGAGACAACCATTCACACTCACACTCACACCAAAGGGCAATTTTGAGTGTCCAATCAGCCTACCATGCATGTCTTATGAATGTGGGAGGAAACCGGAGTACCCGGAGTAAACCCACGCAGGCCTGGGGAGAATATGCAAACTCCACACAGGTAGACCGACCTGGATTTGAACCCAGGTCCCCCACTGTGAGGCCGACCCCCTAACCACTCAACCTCCAGGCCGCCCGTCATCAATAATGGAATTTTGATTTGTTTACTTGCTCATGTCTGCCAATATGCACTTCAATAAATTCATTTTTTGGGTAGCCTTGTATAAGCCAATATTTCCCTGAAGTCATTAAATTATCATGATCAATCCTTTTTAAACGGCAATACTATTTTAGCTAATCAAATGCAAGTATCATTGGTGGTCACCTTGTCATCATACGTATGTTTGTCATACAATAGCTGTACTCGCTCATTCATTCATTCATGTCCTGAACCGCTTATCCTCACAAAGGTTGTGGGGGGTGCTACCAATTTAGTGTTCCACTAGCCTATGCTGCAAGTTTTTGGGATTTGGGAGGAAACCGGAGTACTCAGAGAAAACCCACACAACAACATGCAAACTCCACACAGTGAGGACCAACCTGGGATCGAACCCTCGACCCCAGAACTGTGAGGCCAACCACCCTAACCACTCTATCACCTAACTGAACTCATAAGCGGTGTTTGAAAGTTATTTTCTCAGAGCTCTAAGAAATTTGCACACATGGAGTGAATGAATACATTTTATTCCTTGTCTTGCTGAAGACAGGCGACTTTAGGGGTTGTCCTGTCCAAGTGAAGTCACCCCCAACCCGCATTATATCCTGCTGGACCAATAACGAGTGATGTCTTGTCACAGTCGTGTGTGACTGTTCCAGCTGGTGTTTTGGCCTCATTCCTGTTATGCTCATTCGGTAATAGATAATAGCTTCTCCTTACGAAATTGGGAAAACAGTGAGAATGCACTGTTAAAAAAAAAAAAACTCTGAAAGCAGCAGTTCATACAATACTATATATTGTGTGTACTTTGTTCACTGGCACTTCAGCAAACACAATCAGCTTTTTGCAGCCATGTGAGGAATTCAACAATTGATGGCAAACCCCGCCTCCTCCGCAATTAGCAGCACAGCTGACATCAATGGTGAGTCGACATGTGCTTTAGAGGATGTACAGAGTATTTTACTTTATCACAATTGATAAAAGAGAAACTGACGTAAGTGAGAATAATGGAAACTGTGGATATTTTGAGAAGCTGCCTCATCCCTTAAGTTCACTCGGTACATTTGCAAAACATTTTTAAGAAATTGGCAGGTACTCTAACTGAACATTTACTTGACTATTTACTTAAACACCTGGTGGGTAGACAGGCAACTACAAGACCAGCTGTTTGAATTTGAATTTAGACATCCTATACTCATTTTTGAAGAAGTTCTGCTTGACTATAAAGCTCTGCAAAGGTCTGTTATTGTTAAGTTATTATTTTGGGGTAATCTTTACCATACTATACAAGCTACAGCAAATTGAAAATGAATTCCTAACAAAATGCAACAAGAAACTCCTACAATAAGATCTGTTTGTAATATTCTTGATATATTGAGAGTAATGGCAGGTCAGATGTAATAAATACATTTTAAAAATACATAAGGCCAAGCTGCTAACAGCCCCTGCTGGAGTTTTATCAATATTTTTTGCTACTGCTTGAAGATTATTTGTAATTTTTACTTTGCGGCATGACTGTTAGATGTAGATTGTTACAGTGTGTGTGTGTCCTTTGTGCCTGTGACAATGTGTTGTTGTGGCTCAGCTCGTTTGGGGAAGTTTTGCAAAAAAAAAACAACAAAAAAATTCTGCTGGGCGATCAGAACCACCTGTTTAGTCCAATGAGTCTGTTTCTTTTCTCTGTTGTGCGTCTCTGTCAAACTCTCCAGCAGGAAAATGGCTTGTTTCCATATTAAAGCTCTTTTCTTTTTGTCTAATGAACCCTTGATACATCCAACTCTGTTTGTTCCATAGGGACAAAGCATGATACTCACAGATGTGTGTGTGTGTGTGTGTCTTTGTACATAATGATCAGAGAGGGGAATTCAATGGCCGACCTTGAATTACAGAGTGAAATAAAGGATCCTCCTCAGGATTTTTTTTATACAGCCAATTTAAAGGAGATACTTGAGAGGTGACTAGTTGATTCACATAAATGCTTTACTGTTGTACCATATTAGACACTGTTATTATTACATTGATCCCTGAAAGGAGACTTTCCATAACCAATTGTGTGCAAAAAAAAATTGAAACTCTCCATTAATCAAGAAAATCAAACCTTTTCAAGGTTAAATTAAACCTAACTGCCTTTTCAGAGCAGTGTTTAATAAAAAAAATACTCATCAAATTTTGGTTTTCATCCTCCGAATAGTACTGTTTCCCATGTAGTTTTTTTGTTTCTAATACAAAATTAGAAGTTGGCTGGCCTAAAATTATTTATTAGTCGAACTATAAAAATGAAGGATGGCTGAATTGAACAAGTGTGTGTGTGTGCTTGTCCTTAGAATTCATGCATGTATTGTATACTTCCTTTCGCTATATGTCTAAGGCTTGACTCGACATTGTCAACAAAGTAATAAATGAATCCCGATTTACCCACAAGTCACTCATCGTAACATGACTCACGTTTTTTTCATGATGCATTTTCACTTGGAATCATCGCTCAGCTTCTACCCCGAAGCCTTTTTGCACTTTCACATTGACTCACTACACCTGATTTTGCGAAGCTCAAACACAACACATTCTTTTTGCACACTTTGAGTAAACAAATGACAAGGTGTTAACACACGCTGATTTATCAACTTAATTGCGACCTGCGGCATTAAGGTTTTCATTCCATGAGTTAATTATGTGATGGAATTTGTTGATGCTGACTGATGACTTTAGTGTGTTTGATTTACGTCAGTGCAGTGCCTGCCAAACGGCCTAAAATACTAACACGTTATCTCTGTGGTGCCTCAGTGCAACACGCAGCGCTTAATGAGTAAAATCCAGGCAGGATCGAGAAGTCAATCCGTGTCCTCTCTTGTCAGATCCCCATAGAGTCAGATATTCATTTAGGAAAATATCTTAAGAAGGGATGAAGGGGTCCAGCACATACAGTTTCCTCCCAAATCGTAATGTTGCTGTTTCATCTCGCTGCACCTTGACTACAATCTGGGATTAACGATTAACAAGAACAAGAATCCTGTCAGTTTTTTTTCAAATGTGCCGTCTCACATTTGCCTAGTGATTTATTGATGATGCAGGGTTATTTTCAAGGTTTGTGTGTCTCACATAATCCGGTACTCGGACGTTTGGTCGAAAGACGTTTGGTCGACCGGACGTTTGGTCGACCGGACGTTTGGTCGACCGGACGTTTGGTCGAACGGACGTTTGGTCGAACGGACGTTTGGTCGAACGGACGTTTGGTCGAACGGACGTTTGGTCGAACGGACGTTTGGTCGAACGGACGTTTGGTCGAACGGACGTTTGGTCGAACGGACGTTTGGTCGAACGGACGTTTGGTCGAACGGACGTTTGGTCGAACGGACGTTTGGTCGAACGGACGTTTGGTCGAACGGACGTTTGGTCGAACGGACGTTTGGTCGAACGGACGTTTGGTCGACCGGACGTTTGGTCGACCGGACGTTTGGTCGACCGGACGTTTGGTCGACCGGACGTTTGGTCGACCGGACGTTTGGTCGACCGGACGTTTGGTCGACCGGACGTTTGGTCGACCGGACGTTTGGTCGACCGGACGTTTGGTCGACCGGACGTTTGGTCGACCGGACGTTTGGTCGACCGGACGTTTGGTCGACCGGACGTTTGGTCGACCGGACGTTTGGTCGACCGGACGTTTGGTCGACCGGACGTTTGGTCGACCGGACGTTTGGTCGACCGGACGTTTGGTCGACCGGACGTTTGGTCGACCGGACGTTTGGTCGACCGGACGTTTGGTCGACCGGACGTTTGGTCGACCGGACGTTTGGTCGACCGGACGTTTGGTCGACCGGACGTTTGGTCGACCGGACGTTTGGTCGACCGGACGTTTGGTCGACCGGACGTTTGGTCGACCGGACGTTTGGTCGCCGGATTATTACTGTTGAGACCAGCTCTCAAAATTACAATAATGAGAGAGAGAGTTTAATATCTAAATATATAATATCAAAATATCAACAGTAAACTCTGTCATAATTTGACAGCGAGCGAACCCGGCGACCAAACGTCCGTTCTACCAAACGTCCGTTCTACCAAATGTCCGTTCTACCAAACATCCGTTCGACCAAACGTCCAGGGACCAAACGTCCGGTCGACCAAACGTCCGGTCACGCATAATCCCTGTGAGGTTCAAGTAACTCCACGCTTGTTTTCAGTGTCGACTCTCGCATGATGGCGAAAGGGATGTGCACGTCCAAACACTCGGATAGGGTTTCCCGACCCTCCCCTGTTTTTTGTCACATGACTTTAAATTCTTCTCAAGCATATTCTCCAAGTTCTCATATCATTATCGATTGTCCAAGCCCATCGGAATAATCCAAACTCAAATCAACATGAAATCACATCGTTTTTGTCATGCGAAAGTCCAAGGACACATACACACGCACTTCTGATAGCACTCTTGATGACCGGTCAGATTGTTATTTTAACATGTTCTCGTGTGTCAAATTTCCCCCAATGCAGACCCAACGTGTGCGGTGGTCAGCAGTGCTGCTCCGGCTGGGCTGTGGCACCAGGATCCAACCGATGCATCAAACGTAAGTATCCTTTTGACAAGTTACTATGTCGCAGTGACACGAATGAGGATAAACGGTATTGCATAAAATGGGCATAACCAATCAATCAATCATTATTATCTTATCTTTTTAGTAAGGGAATGTCAATCTCATCTTTGTCATGGGCTACATTGTAGCTACATATAAAATAATAATACAATATAATAACCACCATTTTAGTTTTAGCACTTTTTTATTTTGAAAAAAGAAAGAAATATATATATACATATATGGAAATGATTAACAAAACAAAAAAGGAAAAAAAATCTCTTTCTATAGTTCATGTTATTTTAAAAATACTTTCAAAAAATACCAAACTAATCTCATCTCATTTTATTTTCTGAACCGCTTTATCCTCATTAGGGTCACGGGGGGTGCTGGAGCCTATCCCAGCTGACTCCGGACCAGAGGCGGGGGACACCCTGAATCCGTGGCCTGCCAATCGCAGAACCAAACTAATATAATCTTATTTTTGTAATCAGAAATCTTTCATTAAGGGCTACCGGAATGTTAATTTCACTGGAAAGATGATTTACTTTTGCAAAATCCTGTGGCAGGCTCGATATGATGCCTGGCCCTTTAGTTTTACACCTGTGCTTTATTATCTTTGCACACGTACCTTTTTTTTAGTGCAGATCTTATTTTACTTGTTCCTAATGTTGTGTCTGGTAAGTCTATAGTACATCTGCTCCCACCGGTAAAGTTTGCAGACAGAGAAGCTTTCTAAGCCTATACCAACAACCAGAAAAATAACATAGGTAATAATGACTAATGGCTGTCCTGTCAAATAAAATTGCCCCAAGAAAATGTTCTTCTCATTACCCCGATACACATGTTCATCATGTGGTGTTTGCCTTTTATTATTTTTATTAACCCTGGCATTGAAATGACTTTCATTCATTTTGACACAAGGCTTCCATTTGGGTTTGAGCAGCTTCTTCTTTTTTTTTTTTGGACACAACAGTCTTGAATAGCTTCACCGGCACATAATCATAAGCAGATGAGAGTGGAAAACATTTATTGTGAATGAACTATCAACACCAGATCATAAGATAAGACCATTTGCATGTGTATTCCAAATTCAAATGTGGACCGTTGTGTTATGTGACCCTCTATCTGGCCTTGTTTAAAATAGGAACTATGTTCAAATCTGCGTTTGCATCCACATTTAACGTTTATGTGTCTCATTGTTTTTCAGAGAGGGAAATAATAAGCTGTAGTAGTTTTGGGTAGCTATTTTTTACATTTTACAACTGTTTACAAGGCTTGATCGTTCTACAGTATGTGTCTGTTGACTTGTTTACTGCTTTCTCTGCCACACACAAAACCCAGCAAGGAGATTACACAACAAACTTATTGGCCCCAGCAGCCTCCTAATTAGATCCACTTCCTGCCTTCCTACTTTTTCTCCCCTCAAGCCCTGCTAAAGGCACACTTAGTGAGGTGCTAATTACATTTAACGTCAGGCTGCAGTTGGCTGAATTAAAGTGTGTGTACTTTGAATCTGCCTGAAGGTAAATGTCTGGACCATGTTATGTTGAGGCCAAGCTAAAGGAAATGCTGTTATCAGTGGTGTGGAAACCCCTTCGACCAACTAGGTGCTAATACATTGGTCCATAGCCTGGAAGGGGTCTCCCAAGAAGACCTTATTGGCGAAAACAGGGTTATCTTTCAAGTATCATCTCTTCCAACATTGGCTGCATTATTAGGCGTTGGCAGCAGGAGAAACCTTCCCACTCTGTGGGGAACCTTGTTGGCTGGGAACGAAATATGAAAACACATCAGGGCTGAGCTATGTCTCGAAAATTCCTGATGAAGGGATTGAAGTAATGTCTAATATTTAAAGTGTCAGATTCAGGCTTTGCTTAAGAGACCGCATTGGGTGTTGTGGGTTATGGCTTCTTAACAGTACCTCATTGTTCAATATGGTTGAGGTCAGAGCAAATATATGAGAGGAATTAGACCACAAATTGTCCAAATTGATTTTTTTTGGTATGTTTCGAGCTCTTGTCCAGCGACTGAATCTTATCCTTTGGAGGAATTAACACTGGCTAAGTTTACATGGACAAAATGTATTTATGCCGATCAGCGTAAGAATTAAAATTATGGTGGTCTGCAGTGTCTTCAAGGAGGCATGACACTTGGTCGGAACAACAGTTTTGAGATCGAGAGTTGTATCTCCAGTGAGTTTTGACCCAAACGCTAGTAGAAGAAGACAGAGCAACGTCCATGTCAAAAATACATTGATACATCATTTTTTTTTAAATGTTTGCGTTATCTTACGTATTTTGTCAGGTCTATCAAAAATTGTGAGATCTTATATCTCAAACAACCTGTTTACCTTGGATACAGACCAGTTTAACCTTCCACTCTCTCTGTTTCTACTAGCTCCTGAAATAACAGAAACGAGTATACTGACGTCAAAGACATGCGTGGAAAAGAGGGTTTATATTCCGAAATTTGGGAATAAACTGTTATCATGCACTCCAATCGGATTATCAACCGACATGAACACCTATTTTGTTCAGAATAGAATTGTAATTGCAATTGCCTGGATTGTGTTAGAATATTTCAAATAGGGTGTATACATACATCATTTTTACTCTGTTCAGGCTTTTAATTTGAACAAAAGAGTCCATGAAATGTAGCCACTGATATCCCAATTTCGAATGTAGGGGGTCTTTGAGTTTTGTTCCTTTGACATCCATATGAGCCATAACTGTATGCAAGACAGCATATGCTTTTGGCTTGCTGCAAGTTATCACAGTTGTGCTACTCTGATCCATTTTGAGTTACGCCATTCCTGCTACTATTTGTTTTCTCTTTAGTCTGGTGTCACTGTGAGAATTCATTGTGAGTTACCAGATGCATCTCATTGGTTGGTAAAGTGAGGACATGTGCTATCTTGGCTCTACTGTATCGTTAAAGTGGAAAGCGTTCCTTCGATGAATGTAACGTCTTGTCTCCGTGTCGGGAGGACTTACTGTATAGAATTCCCGGCTGCCACTTTATGCACATCTGCAGCTTTGTTAGTGAGCTGAGGGAGCCATATTTTAGCCTCACCCAGTCATAGCACAGCAGCAGTTCTGCCTCAGTTAGCTGCAGCTGGATGACTGAAAGGCAAAATACTACAGCTCAGATAAAATAAGCCTTAATGCAAGTACTTCAAGAATATGGCAATATTTCATAAAACTGCGCCGATCCTCTGTGGAAATATTGTCACTGTTCCCAATGTTACATGCAAACGAGTGAAAAGGTTTAGCAGTGGTTTGAATTGAGAAGAATGGCCACAGAAATCTGTTTACAAAACTATAAGCTACTTACTTACCAGTGGAATTAAGATGAGAGTTGAATTGCTGACATGTTTTGGGTCTGCATGGGCTAATCCTCAATTAGATCTTGTAGGTCAATTTGGAATTAGTTTTGCTTCACAAGAATTTCTTCAGAAAAGGCAACTGAAGCTTTGTGTTAATTTATTATTCAGCGTGATTTTTAAAACACTAATTAGGGGAGTTGTACTACTGCTTATATTATCCTTTTAAATTAGGAAATAGTCATCACCCATTAGTTATGCAATTATTGGAAGATTAATCATTACCTGAAGCAAGTGTGTAAAAATACAGTACACTACTTGGCTATAACCAGTTAACAGACAATGTTTTTTATTGTCATTTTCCATCTGGATAACTCCAAAAATATGACAAATGAACCCCTTCTATAGTATATGATATGAATTGGGGGAACAGTTCATGCCGCTATGCATAATTTACCAAGAACTATGTTTTCTACCCTGCACGCAACATTACGGAATAGTTCATATGGCATCAAGCTGTAAGTCGAGCAATTTGAGGATGGTGACCCACTCTTCGGTCAAAAGAAGAGATTTATATCCAGTGCTCTTTTTCAGATGAAAAGATGCATCATTCATATTGAGGACTATAGTTGATGTATGTATTTTTAGTAGGCTGAGAGTGAAAACGGAGTATTCTGAGCTTGCGCCAGCATTTTTGTTTTGGCGTGATGCATAAGGCCCCACCCTTAAAAAGCCTTTCTCTCAGTCCAGCTAGGTCTCATTTAATTTCAAACATGAAGTGTTACAGAAATTCTTGCATGTTTTTCCACTGTGGTGTTTGGTTAGGATAAATGAATACGCTATAGGCATAACATAACTTATGTTGGAAGTATGACGTCTATAAGGTGAGATAGCTTTTGGCGTGGATTTAGCCATTTCAAAGTAATGTTTTATGTAGGTTTATGTAAAGTGCATGTGCAGCCTGCCTGCAATGTTTAAAACCAGCATTTTTTTTATTTTGTACCATTTGTCTTAACTTGAAAATGATGTAGTTTTTTACACTTTTCCTCTGCGTGTTTGCTGTTGATTGATAAGACAATTAACCAAGTAACAACACATAATTTAGACAAATTCACTTTTTTAAAAGCAGCAGAGCATGCTCCTTGTTTTCTTAAACATGTGTGAAACAGCTGGTGAAGTACAGTACCAAGGACATACAATACATCTGTGAATGTTTTCTAACCATTTAAAGAACATTGAAAAATGTTGGCGCACTAATAGTAACAAAACATCTTTTTCGGCCTCTTCAACTCCAATATCCCAAAATATCATCACGATTTACATGGCATGTAAAAGGAAGGAAGTGACTACATTCGGATAAACTCATAACTTACAATCACGCGTCTTTTGTACCAATTTTTTATTCTGTCTTTTTGTTTGCTTTAGGAGAAGTCACAGAGTAACACATGTTTGAACTAAACTGTTATAGTAAATCTTGTTTCATGAACCAATGTACATATATTCACAAGAATTGAAGTGTGTATGGAGTGCACCTGGAGGTCATGAGAATCATCAAAATCAAACAAAACCATGTAGTTCATTAGTTTTTTTCCCCTCATTGTTGCAGTAGAGTCAAGCCAAGAATGTGGAATGTACATGTCATGGTGGTTTTCTTGTTGATTTGTTTGTTAGCAGTATTGTGTTAAAACTACCAATGGGTTCCTCATTGGTATGTTTGTCATACCAAATGAGGCACTGTTTGATTTTATATTTTTTTCAGCACGTTTTAGTCATGGGCAATATCTTAAAGGCATAGGGAGGACTGATGCTATGTTTTTTTTTTAAATGGTCGCTAATACATCTATCTTTGTGCGTGCTCAAAATCACTCATCCAAATCCACAACAATACTCGTGCCTTTTCCGATTAATTGAACCAAAGTGTACTGTATTGGTTGTCGGAAAACTTTTTCCTGCAAAAAGCATCCGCAATAATGAGGGAAACATTAAAGAAGGTTATTTTGGAAGAGGGTTAAAAAGGTCATTACAGATGAATGACAGACTATGTTTTACAAGAACAGGAGGTTTTTAAAATGCCTTTTTAGCTTGTGATTTCACCAAGCAAAGGGTAAAATTAGGGCTATGGAGGCGGCCACAGCCCTCTCCTTGCGTTTTTATGTATGTATTCATGTATGTGTTGAGGCTGACAGGGGGTTGCACGGTTCACAGTTCACACTCGGCTGGCAGCCCTGGAAGAGAGTTATGAGCCATTAGACAGATCCTGTAATCCATACACACGCCGTCATTCCCAAAAGCCATCATTAACATTGAAGCTGGACAGCCTGTTCCCACTTTGTGTTCCCCAAAACCAGCTTTCGCCACTCCAGCTGGCGTCTCTGTTTGTAGTCTCCAATTGTGCCACATGTTTCGCTAATTGCTACCATTGTTGAAAGTGGAGTGAAAATGAAGTATCACTCAAAGTCTGGACTTAGAATGCACATAACCCTGTTTTGGTGGCTTACTCATCTTCTGCCTTGAGATGATCATCACTGGGGACTTTTTTTTTTATAGATAGCAGGTGCAGACTTGAGAAGGCATTGGTGCATCCGTTGTTATTGTGGCCATCCTTGCAATAGATTCCCATTAATGTTAATCACCTTTTATAGACAAATGTCTCCTTCAATTAGAAGTTTCACTTTAAAGAAATGATTTCTACAGCTCATAGATATTATTGCTCAGCGAGTTCTCTTTTGTTCTGACGGTTGGTTTTCCCACAGATAACTAAAGCAGCAACCCCAGGCTTGAAATTACTCTCAGATTAATTTGTGTGTGGAAACCAAACTATTGAAATGCCATCAATAAAAAGATGCAGATTCATAGATATATGAGGAGTCCGCAGTGTTATGTCTGTCTAAGTTTACGTGCACTCTAGGGAAATGTTTGCTTACATTTTTTTTACCGTAGAGGGGATTTGTTCCAATGTTTACCTTCACTTTCTTCTTGCTAGATAAAATCCTAGCATAGATTTGATGATTATCAATCTAGTCTGTATAGTGAAATATCTATGGTTGTTTTAGGATGTTGCTAACATCATACATCTGAAATAGACATGTAAAAGCACTGATTGACACGTTGCCTGGCAAATTAAAAACCAAGCAGCCACATGCCGACTTAGGCTACTACACCATTGTCAGGGGGAACCCCTTCATCATAGCACCCTCCTGCTGGAAAACCATATGGAAGCGGTTGGGTATACGATCCCGCAGCAGAATAAAAGTTTGTGGATTTTGTTTGAGTTGGTTTACAAGTCGCTGGATTCAGATATGTTTCTCAGATTGGCCGGCATATGGCTCGTTCGACAATGATTTGGAGCGTTTAAGGTGCACGCTATAGCAGAGCTGAAAGTAATGTATACAGAGTCAAGGGTCGACCGTAGGTTAAGAAAATCCCCCAATGAGCTGAGGGTGGTGTGGAGAATTAAAAGCTTCAGCTCCTGTATTAGACAAAAACACCTGATTCAGAATTGTGTATAGTATGTGACACATGCATCATAATCTGATGAAATGCAATCCGTGTAAGATTTACCACAAGGTGAATAATACATGATCATTTTTTCATGGTCATGTCTGTTTCACATTAGAACAATAGAGACGCTGTATAGTCAATGCAGTTTTTTTTTTATTTTGCGCACGGCGACGTAAGTTTTTTTGGCAAGGCTGCTTTGATAGCACTGGACTGGCAACCATGTGTAAATCACATGCCGGAAAGAGATTAACGCTGAAATGATTAGCAAAGTCATTATATTAAATGCGCAATAGAGCCTTTAAAAAAAAACTTTTCCTCACATTATGGTGAACACCTGACTTGCTTCACTTCCTGATTCCTGTTAAAAACCATATTTCGTGATATTTTTTCAAAACTCCCAACAATGGAGATGCAGGAAATTCTTAAACTTTTCTAGGTTGAGCTAAAAAATGATTTCTGATTTATGTAAACAGGCACAATTTTCCCATGAAGTAAGTAAATTAATTCATTCATTTTCTGAACCGCTTATCCTCACAAGTGTCACGGGGGGTGCTGGAGGCTATCCCAGCTAACTACGGGAACCAGGCAGGTGGACAGCCTGAATTTGGTGGCCAGCCAATCGCATCACACAACCATTCATGCTCACATTCATATCTAAGGTCAATTTAGAATGTCCAACCAGCATACCCCACATGTTTTTGGGTTGTGGGAGGAAACATTAATGAGAAAAAAAGGATGCTTAAGGCATGTTTTACTGAAGCTTGAAAAACATGTAAATATTCCCAATGACTTCCATTCAGTAGCTTAAGTTTGTGCACATGGGGATTGCAGAGGACTGAAGAGGAATTATTGTCTTCCCCTAAATATGAAGTGGAAATAGAAATACGAGATCCATATTAATACAATACAAATGTGCATTTTATAGCTTATTCAACGTCATCAGCGTGTTTGTTTGGCTTGTCCCTATCTGCCAACAACAATCTTAACCGTCTTTTCAGATGAATGGATTTGGACACAACCTCCCAAAACTTGGCCACTCTGTCTCTGTAATAATTAAAGCCTAAGTGGCAATGTCAGGAATGTTTGCCATTTCTCCTCCTTTTATTTCCAATGGATTCTGGTTTTATTACTCTATCAAAGTAATGATCACTGCACATATTTGGGAAATGGCTGGAATGTGAGGCAATTAGTTTTAATGATGTGCAAGACAAATCTGCACGACAGCAATTACCGTGACAATGTGCTCACTAGGCAGAACCGGCTGAAGATCCAGACAGGCTGCAGCGCTGTAGACCAAAGCCCGACAAGAGGCATCATGTGGGGCACATGTAACTGACCTGTCCATGCCAATGTCATTGTGGGCGGTTCTGTCACAATGTTGTTACAGGATGAATGGATTTTCACACATCGCTGAAGACACACATAAACACATGAGTACTGGAGTCTCTTGTCAGTAGTTATTACATGGACTAGTTCGTGTCACACCAGGTTTTGGGATTTTATAATAGTTGTCATTGAAGGCTATCAATCTCCTATTGAGTTTAAATTGGAGGTGATGGGCATCCAATCCATTTGAAATGGGATGGGCCATTAATGAATGATCGACAATTTTGATACGTTTTTAATAATAATAATAATCGGACATAGGCTTTGTCATCATCATTGACTCGACAAAAGCCTAATTGTCATCATACCCAGAAACCACGTATGACGAAATTGGTAGTTCTTCTCCATAAGGTGCATTTTCCCGGCAAAAGACCCAAATAAGTGATAATTTCAGACTCGTAATTTGGCATTCTGCCGTGATGGATACATCCCATCACCCCCCGAGCGGATCACTTACCTCTCACTGTCTTTCACTTACCTTCAGTCAGCCAGTAGGAGGCAGATCACCACCCAACGTCTTTTCATGTTACCTCACCCCGAAGTTATTACACGGAACGTATTGTCTGTCGTGTTACCGCAAGTTTAGAGTCCTGATGGATTTGGGAAAAAACTGTCCTTAAGCCTATTTGTCCGTACTTTGTGAGACCTATAGCGACTGCCAAAGGGCAGCAGCTGGAACAGATTGTGACCAGGGTGGTATGGGTCCCCGATGATGTTCCTGGCTCTGCTGAGGCAACGAGGGCTGGCAATGTCTTCCAGTGAGGGCAGAGAGCAGCCGACGATCTTCTGGGCAGTGTCGTCGTTTTAAAGTTAATTGTTAAATACTGGAGTATTCGCCACAGTTTAGGTGGGGATTTACTTTATCACATATTTAAATCATCATATATTATAGTAATAACAATAAAAGGAAGACCAGGCCAAATCAGCAGTTATTCAGTCTCAACAACACATCATAGCAACTAATTTTCTCTCAAACTCTGAATCTTTCTTCAAATCACTACAAACAAAATCTGTGAAAACACAAAACATACATTTGTCGCATGTGAAATATGACCCAAATTATGAAAAAGCAGTGTGATGAATGTATAGTCTAGAAAATACAGTAGATGAACATTTGCATAATTTCAATCTTGTCGGAGCCTTGCATTTGGACCAGTTGTTCTTCATATACTGGCTCAGATGTCAAAACAGAGGGAATCAGGGACATCTTTACTGATGTAGTATGTATATGTATGACCCACACTTACTCTCACTAAAATTGAGCTGGAACAGACCATAAGGCTAGGATATGGCATGTAGCCAGAACATACAAGGTTCATGATGTATTGACCCTCTTGCCAGACAGAGCCCAGGGCATTCCCAATTTATCCTACGATGGAAATTTCACATCACTACAACCAAACTGCTCTGTGTTTAAGTAGTTGTCTAAAGACTTTTACAAAAAGTTTTAAATGTTTGACTTAATCAATTTGGGTTTACCGCAAAACTCAAGAGATTGGGATATCTAATCCACAGCATGTGAGCTCATGTCGTCTCATCACACCATGACTGCGCATAATAGACTGGTTTTGCGATTAAAATTCATGGTGAGAAAACCTAAACACAGACATTAGTTTATCTTTCCAGGTGCATCGACATGATATGTTATGATTATTGGGAAAAAAAAACATTATGTGTCCATTGGGCCTTTCTTAGTGTGTAAAAGAAATATAGGGAATGAGAGAATTATGGCTATAATAGGAAGTCCGCGGCAGGTAAGGAGGCAGTTGTGCTTTTTTCAATTCCAGGAGCTGTGCTAGTGTTTCAGCCTGCGATCTGTCAGTGTCCACAGCGTCTATGTCAATAGCATTCCGAAGTCGTGTTGACAGAGTGCTGCTCTTTGCTTTGTGGCCTGATTTACTGGTAAAAGCACAATGTCATAAATCCCCTCAAGCATCCTCTATTAAAAACCTATGTGTCAGAAGATGAAGAGGCTGTTTACTTAAATGGCATGCCGTTGGGTTTTCAGGGCTGAAGTATCTGGAGTGGGATGGGAGGAAGTGGAACTGGGCCGGCACGCTGACACAGATCATTTTTCCGTGGCCGCGACGTGACCTTTGCGTGATGTATTAGATGACGTTTGATAAATATTATCTTCAGAGGACAGGACAGTCTTTTTTGGATAGAGCTTGTTCCAATGTAATATCTCCTGAAAGTTTCACATTTTCCCCATACTTTGAATTGATAAGCTTTCAGGCTTGATTTATATTGTAAGTCTAAGTGCCCAGTTCCAACTGTTTGCCATTTTTTATTTTATTTTTTGCGCTGTCTATACATTCAATTGTCATCAGTTATGATTACAATGTTTGCTTTGATGGACAACAAAAGGTTGTGGCAATAAAGCATAAATAAATTAAATGCTGTGGTTCCATTGCTTTAAGTGTGGGCGACTTGTGAATTACACTGCAGTCAGCCATCCCAACATTGGCAAAATATCAGATCTATATCTGAGTTGAATTTACATTTTGAAAGGGCCTGATTCCGATCTAAGGATATCTGATTTCTCTTTACCCTGACCTACATTTAAAATTGTGCTAATTGGGAGCAAAAAAAAAATCCAGTCACTTAAACTTCTAGTTAAATCCAGCCTAATTTGGAAAGAAGACACCCATCAAATTTAAGATCAGTGATGAAATTACTCTTTATTGGCCTAAACAGAACCATGAACCTTGATTACAGTCTTTTACCTGAGCCAGGAGCTGGAAAAGTAAATGATTGCATTTATGCTTAAGAAATTGAACATGACAGCTTCCCCCTCTGGCTCACGGCTACATAAAAGGTTGAGGAACAGTTCAGAAGTTAAGTTAACAGCCTCTTGATTGAAAATGTTTAAAATGGACCCCAGTGCTCAGAATACGAGAAGACATTACAACTACTGACTGGTGATACATTTGAAGTGAAAATGTTCGAAAATAACCTGCTGAAAACTTGATCTCCGTGTATATTCTCTTTTCAGCCGACTGCCAGCCGCCCTGCCAGAACCGCGGCTCCTGTAGCCGGCCACATACCTGCGTTTGCCGCTCGGGTTTCCAGGGGCCCCGCTGTGAAGAGGTGGCCCCCGAGCAGGTGTACATCCATGAGAGAGGGTCTCTGAGACGTGTGCAGCCGGGCAGCAACCCTTTCCAAAGAGACCAACCCCGGAGACGGCCCGGGGATAGGCAGGCCATTGATAGCACTAAGGGCCAGACCCCACGACCTGCGACCACCAGGCAACCGGCCCAAACTGCGTAAGTCATGCCAGCTGTAACTTCCCACCTGTTCTGCTTTAAGCGAAAAAAAAACCAAACCCTCTATTGACAGGCCGAGTAAGGCCCAATTACTTTTGTCGAGTGAGGTACTGCATGGTAGCTGTTTTACTGTTACTCTTTGCAGTGTTTGGCAGCTGTAAATGATCACTGCCAGTCCTTCCAGTTAAAAAGAATTGGACATCTATTGCATTCAATGGCAGCAAATGAAAGTACCCTTTTAGGGACAGCTATTGAAATTTGACACTAAGACCTTTGACCTTTTTTGGCCAAATGACTATTTTTGGTCGTTCCAAAAATGTTTTTAAAAAGTATTTGTATTTATTATATTTTCCACAATTATAGAAATATTTATGAATTGGTATGAACTGGATTTTTTTTTCATAGTGCATGACTCATTGCCTTTGTTGGCAATGGATGTCCAATTCATTTAGACTGGGATGTGTGAACCTCCCAATCAAGATCGATTGGAAATCTAGGGCCAATAATAGCAGCTAATGAGTTAAATGAGTGTCCTGTGAGGGTTTCAAAAAATTATAATTCTTGCACGATAGGGTTAATGTTTAGTACTTTCTGACCTGTGACATTTTAACTTTTTTTTAAGCAGCTCCCTACATCTGATGTTCAAAGGTCACTACCTACAATGAGCCATTTGCTAATTCAACTCATTGTCCCATTTATTGTTTTTAGTCACGAGATAAAATCTACTTTACTCTTAAATTCACCTTTTCTGAAAACATATGAGCATTTTTCTTATTCCTTTTTGAGAGTGTTTTGGGTCTGAAAAAGAAGAATCCTGAGAGCAGTTTGTTTAAAGAACATTTACGGTCATACAAGGAGGCCTGAAAAAAACTAAAAGATATAAACCGCACGATTACAACATTTTTTAACTTTCTTGAACAAACAGCCGTGGTTTAATTATACTCCTCTTCAAGTGCCCGTGTTTACATGTGCAATAAATCATTCCAGATGACTCGATTCAACCCCTAATCTTTGATATACACTATTTAAAACAAATGTCAAGACTGATAAGAATTTGCTTCCATACTTGAAGTATTAAGGTAAATCCCTCAGATGTGGAAACATAACACGGGTTACAAGACAGAAGTATCAAACTGACTATTTTCTATGAAAATAAGACAGGGACAATTATATTTTCTTAGTGTTTGACATTTACATGGATTTTTCCCTCATGATTTTACAATAACTACAATCCATCCAACTAGTAATTGCCCTGACGAACACATCTTTTTCACTTAATTCTCCAAAGACTGCTAATCAGACAGGACTAATAGTTTCTTGGCTTATATATGTGTGTGACTGTTTTAGGTCATGTCTGCTTAGAAATAACCACTTGGTCTGATTAATTGTTCGATTATAGATACAAATGGTTTCATTATTCAAGATGTATAGGGATATTCCAAACAAATGTTTCTGGGAAAATGTTAAAAGTTTATTATTTGTAACAGATAACGTTTTTTTGTACAGCTAAAAAGTTTGGCCCGAACCCAGACTGCTTCCTGAGCATTACTGTTATGCCCTCAAGCAACCAAATCCCCATTACGCCTATAGTTTACGCAACAGTTGTACAAAAATCTCATTGGCTACCATTGGCTTTGATAAACGTCCAAGCGGATTGGCAGCGAATGATCAATGACAGACCATAGAATACATTTTCATTCAACAAACTTCCACCAGGCTTCCAATGCTTATTGTTTTGTCCTCTTGACATCTTTGTGTGTTTTCCGATGTCCTATTAGCCCTGCTTCCTCACACTCAAGTTTGTGGTATCAGTGATGAATTCGAAATTGTGGCAGATGCTTCACAGAGTGGTCTCATGCATCATGCTTTCCAAAATTACTTATATTTGAGTCACAGTAAATTTAACTGATCCTTCGTGAAAATCGCACAGTTGCATCCGTATCCGTCAATTTCTTTGAATCACACACACTCATCTTTCTGCTTCCCGATTCACAGTTCATGTCCAAAGGGAATTATAGTAAAAGGTTGCTGAGTCACACGTGCCCTCATCGTGACTGTTCCCTCTCCTAATTGATTGAAAGGTGACTAACTACTAGAAGAATTTAGGCCTCAAGATGAGACATTTACCTCTTCTGTAATTTAAGGTTTCCCAGCATGCAGCTTAGGCTAATTATTAGATGCGGTTGTTGCGTAAAACCCTTAACATGACAGGTGGAAAATCTGCCAACATTATAAATCATCGAAGATTTGTTTCTTACTTGTTCTTCCAAGAAGCTCTGAGACAAATTGGAGTGCAAATCTTAGATCTCGTGGACTGACAGAAAACGTTCTGCATTCTTTTGGCTCAGAGTTGACTTCAAGGGGTTGAAAGTGTTCCCCTTGGAGAAGACGTGCAGGATGCAAGTCTTCGTTTCATATATCTGATTGATGTTTCACTACTCCAAATCCAGGAAAGCACGAACACCATGAAGTCATAGAATGAGATAGTGAGACAACACCACTGCCCAGTCTTGGTATTTGGATTAAAGAGTAGGGAGGACTGACATTTGCCTCAGAAATATATATTTTTTTCTACCTAAATGCCCAGGGAGTAAATTCCTTCCCATATGTGCAGCTACTTTCCTTCCAGTTTCATCCTACTGGCAAGGATGTCAAGTACTAAATACGTCTGTCTTGGATCACATTTGACATTTTACGTTAGCAGCACCCCGTTATTGACCTCCCCTGTCAAGTGGTGCCAAGTACAAGCCATCATTTGGAAAAAGAATTAGACAAAGGCCCAGGAAGAGAAAACATTTAAATGAAGCGTTTATGCAATAACACAGTTCAATCAGTTACAGGCTTCTTTGAGATTCATTTTTCCAGGCATTGTTGTTGGCCATTCATGCTCATCAGCAGATCAGTTGTAATGGAAAACCAAATGAACAGTTTAAATATAAAGGTATTTTGCTTTTATAGATGTTAAACTCTTACCATATTCCGTGTCATTGCAGGGATCCTGACTAACATTTACTCTTGGGCACCCCCTTTGTCCATCATTTATTTTCTTTTTCAAGGTTTCTTGTCTGTTTTACTGCATCAAACAATGGACAAATGATGTTTGTACAGGTTTCAATTAAGATAATTGACTTCTGCTTCCTGGTCTTCAGCATAGGTGCGTTCTTAGATGCCAATGATGGCGTAATCCGTTGTTTTCAGAATTCCCGTCTGAGTCTATTTTAAAGACCAGACCATTACCACTTTTGGCCTGATTCTTCCACTTTTCTTGATTTAGCAACTTAAAATTCATTTATAGTACAATGCTAATTTAAACGTAAAACAGCCTGTTCCGCTAAGTTCTAAGATCACCATCTTAAAACAATAAAGCACTCTTTAAACACTCCTTTAACTGTAATGACAAAATGAAACTGCATAATAAAAAAGGTGTGCTCGAGTTTTACCACACATTTCCATTGCCTGAACTTTTCTGTCTCAAGCCAAAAACATCCTCACTTGCTGCCTCTTCTGCTTACTTGTCTGTTGACAATTCATTGATGATCCATTTGGGCGTGATGGAGCCAAGTGTTTTCTACTGCATTGAAAGTGAAAGCTCTTACTTTACAGATCCACATTCTTCTTCTCTTTCCACTCGCAAATCTGAACCCTACCTGTATAAGGTATATTGTTGGGGTCCTAGCTCAAGTTTCACTTCCTGCCATGAGTTAAAAGTCTTAACATATGTCAGATGCTGGGACACAGGAAAGACCCTTCACCTTTTCTCTCAGTTTTTGTGACTTTTTCAACTTTGGCTTGCAAATACTTCAACAGCATGTGCTTTGGGCCTATAAATTACAGAAGTAAAAATGCATAATTGTTTCCTCACCCATGTTGAGACGTGTTAATGGTACATGGTGACATTGGCTTTTCCTGTAAGGGCGACACACAAGTTATGAAAAACTTCCCGCTGCTAGCATTAAATCCTATAGATCACAGATGGTCGCAATAGGAAGGTCAAGGCCTCTGATGAACTCCCATGGCTCAACTAGAATTGTGATAACATATATATCACCTTCTCCGTTGAGGCCCTCATATCACCTCCACACCCCCATTAGTCTATGACATCAGTCGTCTACAGGAAACAGAATGGGGCAGAGCAGGATGTGTGCTGCATGTACATCATCCCTAGAAAGGTCAGCTTGCTCTCATTCAGTTATAAAATCCCATTGAAGAAGACACCTGGATATCAAGAGATAAAATTGTAGTGATAAAGGTGTCCGACTGGTATCTTATGACTGAATTGTTAATGAAAAATGTTTTTGCCTGTCACGCGTGGTTGGTCCTCGTAACTTATAGGAATCTCAGTGTTCAAAAACGCAACTCGTAACTTTTTATTTAAAGCACAGGCTGCCGTTTCAAAGGCCTTATTTCCTGCAGTAAAGCAATATAATGCAATCCAGCCATACACTATATTGGCTCATAAAAAGCTAACATAGTAAAAACACGATGGTTGAGAAAGTATGTGATTAGCCTGATATGATCGGTGCTGTACTCATTACCAGATTGCACCACTTGAGTTTGCTTAATAAATCAGGACATTTGAGTGTTTATTAATTTATTATTAACTTGTGTTTGAGTGCATTTTGATTGCATTTTGAGTGCCTGGGCTATTTTCAGAATGGAGGTCTTATTTCTCCAAATCTGATCTTTTCGTCATATCCGATATTTTTGTGTGATTGTTCAGTTTCTATAGCGGTCCGAAAAGTGGCGCACATTCGTCGAGGAGCTATTGTAAAACATGTCACAACAATGCGGTCAGCAAAGTGACCTCTATGTGCAGCGGAAACATTCTAAAAGAACAGCTAAGGACATTTAACATGGAGGCTTGTGATTTTTTTTCTTCAGGGATTTGTCTTAAATCTTTTGCTGAAGTCACCGGATGATTATACAGAGGTCTAGGAGTTTGTCCTCCATGTTTGTTGTAATTGCTAAGCAATGCAAATTGTTGTCATGAATTCCAATTTGGAGGCACTCGACAGTTAAGACTGCAGATATAGCCTGAAAAATGTGGCCCTTTTGGGATTTAAACCCATACACACGTGTCATAGATCGGATTTGAAAGTATCTACTTTCATAAAACTGAATTCGTTTAGAGTATCAAGAAAATCATCTTTTCAGGTTGTAGAGAGAACATAGACTTTTTCTTTATTAACAAGTCAATTGAGTTGTTGGTACTTAGCATATTCTTACACCTTGCGATCTATTTAATTGGCATGCTGTATCTGGGAGGAATCTGAATGTACTGCTTATATTGGAGCGCTTATACGATAGAGTTTAGATACAGTCAGTTACAGTATATTCCAATATTTTTTTTCCTGTTACTCAACCAACATCCAATATTGTTTTACCAGGATTGTTGATGTATCGGTGTCTTGACTGATATATTTCGAGTACAAAGTGGTCAGTGGCTTGATTATGATTAGAATTTGACAACAGAGAACAAGTAACATAAAGCTAAATGATCCTCAACAATGTTATTTCTGCATTAACTCTTAAGACCGACATGCAGGATGCATGGTGACTAAGGCCAAGCGCATGTGTGCGGGTTGTTGACTCAAGGCTTTGCACATAACCACACAGCCATTTCTCAGAGGAAACTGTGGTCATAGTGGGAGTTCTTCTTGTTAATCATGGATCACCGGTTGCTTTCACTCCCATTATAGACAAACCACACCAGCAGCAGCAGCAGCAGCAGCAGTGCAGGCTGGATCTGCTGTCAAAATCCTGTTGGTGACCTTGATACCTGTATGAAAATATAGTTCATGAACAGTGCTGGTGTCACTACTCATTATCACAATGTCAAAGCGCAACAAAAGGTTGGGTGATTTTAAGGATTGGTTTGAAAAAAAATCCTCCTAACTCTACATGAGTTAAATTGACATAGCACCTGACAGTCTGGTCTTAAAAGGACATCATCATTTTGTCTTTTGGCAATAGTAGTTCCATCTGTCCAGAGTAATTATTTACTTTAAGTTCAGATGTTGATTTATTGGAAATAAACTTGGAAGTAGCGTGGTGATCTCTCACTTGTCCTGTAAATTTTATTGCATGCATGCTACATTAATGGTCCAGTTTTATGTGCATGGCTTAACATACTGTTATTCCAAAATCAAGATAGAAGAAAGTCATTTTCTCATGACAGTCTGACAGAATTCGTTTAACAAAAGAATAAGTTTTGTCTAGGGAGGAAACCAGAGTACCTGGAGAAAACCCACACAAGCCCAGGAAGAACAAACTCCAAACAGTGAGGACCGACCTGGGATCGAACCCTTGACCTTCGAACTGTGAGGCTTACGCGCTAACCACTTCCCCGCCAGGCAGCCTCTCCCCTCACTGATCTTTATTTTTTTATCTAACACCAGCACAAGGGAAGTGTTCCCAGTTTCACTCACTGTACTTTGCTTGACAAGTGTGACATATTATGTGTTGAAGACAGCCCAAATGTACTGTAGACTGAACTGCACTAAGCTTAGCGCATTAATATTGACTCAGTCGAGCCAGAAAAAGTAGCTGTGTTTCTGTCTAAAAATACAGAGCCAAATGAGTCCCATGAGTATTTGGCTTCCTGCTAGTCCAGGGGGAACAAAGGACCATAGAGAATCTAGCACTCAGCGTGGGACAGATACGTCTTTCACTCCCACATCCCATTTCTCTAAAGCCCTGTCTACAACACACTCTCTGGGCAGCAGTGTCAGGCGGTTGGCCCAATTTCATTGGGCAAATCAGAGCAGGGGACTAATCGTTTCTAGTGCCCTGATTCAGGCATGCCAGGAGACCTTAAATGTACCCCATTATTGTTGGAAAAGATATAATCAAATATTGTGCGCTCACAGGTTCCAAGAACCCTTCTTTGCACTCTGAAGCGATGCTAACACATTGAACAGTTCCATTAATCGGCTATACCGGAATAATACTCCACCTGAGAGCAGTCTGACATTTGACACTCAGAAAAATAGTCGAGTCAGCAGTGGCTCTTCCTGCTGACCTGTCCTGTGGCATTTTCCTAAGTGAATGATCAGAGCAACTACAACAGACCAGCAAGGATTGAATTTCCCCTCAGCTCACAATGTCTCCAGACGTTATGATTGTAACCCTTGAACCACAGTAACCGCGCCACTGTGCTTCCATCGAGGATCAGACCTCTCCTAATTTATTATGTCTTTGGCGCCCTAGGAGACAAAAAGGGAACTGTTTACCCCACTACAGTTGTGTTTTATGTGCACGTCGGATTCTATTATAGACGGTGTAGTCAGTCATCCAGGTCATGGTAATCCTCAAAAATTGAATGGAAGGCAACTAGAAATGTTGTTGTTAGTTTTGTCTCTGAAATTGAAAGCCGTTTGAGCAGTTCAGTTGTCTTATATTCAGTTTTTGATACTGTGATATTTTATTTTATGTTTCTGGTCCTGGCGGACAAACCCTCGGGAAACCGATTTCTTTGATCACATGATCAGCTGTTTCAGTACACTGTATGTTTGTTTATATGAATATCAATACAACCAATGTTGTATTGCACTTGTACCACTTGAACCACTGCACTTGTATCATTATCATCATTACAGACCAGGCTCCCAATTAAGAACCAGATCTCATGACGCAAAACTCCTAACAGCAGTCCTACTCCGTTCCAACATTGGGCCAAGTGTTACAAAGTACTCAAATTGCACTATTATAATAAAATTGCATTCCTTCTCTTAATTTATCAGAGTAGCAGTTCCAACTAATACATTTTCTTATATTTATTTCTCAATAGCCTTTGCTGTTTTACGTTCTTGACCAGGCCATTCACATGAGCCCAATCCCCATTGGGGAAAAAGTAAATATGAACTATTCAATCCGAATCCACAGTAATTCATTTCACCCAGGATCTGGCTGCTACTAAAGCGATTCTTGGAAGGCTGTCCAGACAGAGAACATGATTTAATCCAGTCTCAGTGGCGGGTGTGATAAACCTTCGACACACCCAGATTTTCACAAGGGGAGATATTCTTACAGGGCCCACAATTATCTAACTCATAATGACTTGAGATTTTATCAAAAAAAAAAAACATCAACACAAAAGATTGACCCTTAATTGCTCACTGATGTTTGGCTTCATCCCTTGGTGTATTTTAAAAGAGTGCAGTCATTTTCTGTGATGGAACTTACTCATTTTAAACTACTGGCACTACTTTCAATAAATGTCATTTCCAAGGAGCGTGCATTTGAAACAAACCACTTTCTTGGATGCGCAACACATCGGTTGGTTTAGCTGGAAAGGGAAAATAAGCTTGCTTCAGCCAAAAATGAATACTACACAACTACAAACATCCCTGACTGAAGGCTAGTGCAACGCATCCTTTGGTCCTTTTACAGTAGTTTGTTATTGCAGGACGGTGCACTTGTTTGACCAAACTTAATTGGTGCCAAATGAATTTTCGCTGTTTACACGAAAAGGTTCTAAATTTTACCTACCGTACTCGCAGCGAATTTGAAAAGAATGGTGTCGACCTTTCATGGATTTTCATGATTGATGTTATTTGGATCTATACACGGTGAAATGGAACAGATCCCAGACGGGAAAGCAAGATTCCATTTCCATTTAACTAATGCAGGCCAGAGACGTTAAGTTAAACTCTCTGTGCCATAGTAAATTGATATGCTCTTAATGTAATGTTGCCTTTCACATCTTGTGTCATCTTATGTCTCCATGGTAGAGATTAAACTAATGGGTTATGTATATTACTAACACAGCCATACTTAATGGTTTTTTTAAACAACTTAATATATATTTAAAACACAGACGCCTGGAGTGTTTGGGTTGGCAAAGCTTGCGATATAAACTAAAGGTTTACTACTAGAGATTAAACTGTGAGAAAAAGCTATAATTTTATGTCTGACTTTAATGTGACAGTAGCTGTCGCTGAGTTATTTTTGTATTTCCAATTAGGATAAAGTCTGCCTCTGTCCCTTTACTCAACTTTGTTGCTAAGCGAAACATGCAACAACAACGTAATGAAAAATTCCCCAGGGTTGGATATTATATTTAACGGCACATGCTGGAAATCAAACCTCGGGGTTTTATTGAAAGAGTGACACAGGGCCTTGGTGGCAAACGATGAGTGGATGAGTGCTGTGTAAAGCCAGAGGAATGAAAAGTGCAACCACAAATGGTTAGGAATTCAACGGTGCAATGACTGGTGTATAAAAAAAGGGATTAATTTATTTTTCCCCGCAGAGACTTCTTTCACCCCCTAAAATATACCGAGACTACTAAGACAAACCAAATTCCAGACTGAACTCTTGCCTGTGGTCTGTGTGTGGTATATCAACTGTTGGAAAGCAAATATATCCCTACCAGAGTAAAAACAAATAGATTTGCAATACCCAGATAACAATTAATCTCATTACTTATCAGATATAAACATTTTAAAAACATGTTACTAAATGAAATTCTGGACTCCTCAAGTCATACTTGGCATCGGGGATCCAAACGTACGATAGCATCTTCACAGCTAATCTGGAATGTTTGCGCTTTCTTCAATATGCTGTAGTTTGTTTTAGACAGAAATGTATTATATTGCTGAACTTTAGATAGTAAAACTTAAACATGTGCATGGATGTCTTTTGAGTTATTGAATTACATCCCCTGGGACTTTAAATTAAGGTTTTCAGCCAATCAGGTCATGGTTACAGTATGGAATGGTTGACTGGAGTGGAACTGTACTTTTGGGTTGATTTTTAATTATATGTTACACCTCGTCCAAATATTTTTTTGAGGCAATTAAGGCATAAAGGTACCATTATCTGGCTAAAAACAGCAACCATGCTGTTGTTTAAGCCAACCAAGTTTGTGGTCTAAAGGAGAATAAATTCTCCTACAATAACCGGTGACTCAACTATAGGCACTCTTTTATGGCATCTCGGGAAATTTTGAGAGTTTTGTCTATCCCATGTGATGTTAGCCAGAAAAGAGTTAAATATTTTATTCATTGCGTTATTCAGCAGCCTGTTCCATTGATAAATCAATCCCTAAAACAACTGCAATATTTTTCTAGCAGTTGATTGGAAGAATATAGCGTGTTCATAGTTTCAGCTGCTCATGTTCTCAATTTCGGCTATGCCCTTCAGGCAGACTAATGATTAGCAAATTTGACGGCAAGCTATGAAATTAACTTTAATGTGTTCTCTAAATGAGATGAAACTGTCTAAACGTTGATATACACTTTTAATGATGGTCATTTACTTTCCCATTTTCATAGAAGCCTATAAATAGCTTTTTTTCTATAAAATGCTTGCATAAACCATTTGGCAAACATTTTTGGTTGGAAAAATTGTAATTTTATCCTTGAGTTTAAAAATAGATATCTCTAGTTTCCAAATGTAAACTTTTGTGGTTGTAACAGTTATGGCTGCTAAGGTTAGCGACTCATTTCTTTGCAGGTTATTTCTGCAAGACCTGAATACACATGGGATGGCCAAATTCATCAATTTTTTACACATTTTTTTGCTGCTGTCAGACTTCCCTGTTTCTTCAGTTTGCTCAGAACCAAACGATCCCATCCAACATCTCGGCGAGGTCCATATATCGGTCTATTTTCTGCATTGACTTCTAGAAACCCACAATTCAAGTTATTTGACATGGTTTTGGAGAGAGCTATTTTCACACAGATGGAAATTAAAAAAGAGCATTGCCAAGAAAGGGCTGTGTTCTGCTTCAGGGGCCAAGAAGGAACCAGAAAAAAAGTAATATCAAAATAACATGCCTCCTTTCATGGCATTGCACTTTAGGAAAAAGAAGGTGGTACTTCTGAAATGCATTAGCTTTAACTGGCAAATTCTGTTCTTCATAATGACTTTTATTGGAGAAACGGTAAAAAAAGGCCACTGGAGAAGTCTCTGAGCAAATGACTCAGATTATTGTGCAAAACCTCAAACACGTTTTGGGCTAGTCAGATGTTTTTGGTCACTGTGTTTTCGTTTCATTGTTTGAACTGAACAGGATTCATCCTTTTCCATTCACTCCAATTTCCCAGTAGACACAACACTGCTTATATCATGACATTTTTTTTCTTCCAAGTCAACTGAAATAGTCTTTTCTGGCACCTTATAACCAAAACCATCTAACCAAACAGCGTGACAATTCCCTACCCTTGGTATCGGTTCAACAAATCTTCAAAGTAGACTGACAAATTTAGCCTGGCTCCGTACTTTGTTGGACCCTATTTTACACATACTTCGTGCTAAGCATCAGCAGAAGCTCAAAGATCAGAGTGTTTTACTAACTTTTTTGAACTCGTCTTCCAGTTCATGGCTCCGCTGCAGCCTGAAGACCACCTCGATTCCAGCCGCATCTGGGTTTAGGCCGTGAGTCTGGAACTACCATTCATGCTGCCTATCATGTCTTCATGAGTGGCGAGCATCCGTGTGCCGTAATACTAAAAGTTCAAAGATATTTACTGTGACTGAACGCCAAGCCGTGGTTGTGCAACGTGCTGCAAGATTTACAGTATTTGTCCTTGCCCAGTTGCAATTCTTGGCCCTAATTGTGATTTGTCATTTCCGTAAAAATGATTCTGATTAATAGCTTTCCATATGACGAGAGTAAGAGGACCCGGTCAATCGCAATTTATTTTGGAATGTCAGCATTTTTTTTCATATCAAACGTAATGGATAAGTTGGACAGGCAGTCAAACGTAGCATCTTCTGTTTAGTGTAATTGTCCATGGCCTCTCGGAATTGTGAGCTTATTTCATTTCCAGTTAAATGCAGATCCAAATAATCTCGTTCTCCGTCTGTGAACTGTGCTCACATTTAGCAGTTTATTCATCAGGCTCATTGGGGGTTCAATTGAACATGCGTGGCCATCATTTGATATCTCAAACATCGTTCCATGTGTTTTTAAAAAATACCGGTGGCAGGTTATAAAAGATTGCATTCAATCACCCAGAACTAGATGGGGGAAGAGTTAGTTCCTCCTAATGATGACATCCAGCATGCAACATTGCATTTTCTCTCAGTGATCTCCAATCTGCAGGCAGAGGGGGCAGCTGTGAGCTCATGTTGGAAGGAAGTCGCTTCATAATTGGAAGCCATAGACGGGCAGAGTAACATCTGGCTAAGTCCAGGAAGAGAGGCAGGATGCGTGCAAGCCAGGTATCATTGCAAATGATGGAAAAAGCTCATCATGATTTGGATGAGACTTAGGAGCGGCGTTTGTGTTCCGCCTTTTCTGGCGTTCCCACCTTGACTTCAGCACCTTGTGTTTCCCAGTGTCACATCCAAATCCATAGGCGCCGCCCGAGGTCCCGGATCTAGGTCAGCAGCTGTCAACTACAGCCGTTTGACTTTTCAAAAGATGACGCAAGAGACCATTATCAGAAGTTTGTCTCTCATTTCCCTTTTCCTTTCATTTCTTCTTCCCGCCGACAGCAGGGAGGTGGTTTCTGGCTTGCTCCGGTTACAAAGAGTCATGCATTGACTTGCGTTACATTTGTCACTTCTTGGAATGTTGTTTGCGTGCGTGGTTTCATGCCTTTTATATAATGTGTTTATTTTTCTGGTTTTGGTTGCATCTGTTGGGAGCTGATTCACTGTATAAGTACTTGGCGTTTGGCTCTGAATCACACGTCAATTCAAAGTAAAGCGCAAACCTCTGCCAAGACTACAGTCTGCGTATCAAATCGAATGCTACCTCTTAAAAACGGTTTAAACAAATATCTGTATTCTCCCATATGTATAAAAGATATGCATAGTGCTTAGCAATTTTCTTAGACCACTGCTCAACGTAAGGTTAATGCCAAAGCATCAAAATATATTTAATGTTTGTATATGTGAATGTGTGCATTAATATTTCTTGATTACAGTTAGTATAAGTAGTTTCATCTTATGCTTGGTAAGGTAGAATTATGTTTTGAATTCCTCATTGTTGACAATATGGTTAACACGAGATCACTGAAATTGAAACCGTACTGAAAGAATAAGACCTGAATCATACTGGATAGCAGTGGTGTAATGAATTTGGTAATGAGACAAATTACATAAAGGATATCTGCCAAATTAAACTATTTGCTCATGAATGATCTTTTCTTACTAAATCTCTTTTGTGTCATCAAAAAGAATCTTTTTGGATGAGTAAGGGTCATGGCTTCTTGACTTGCAGCTGATGTTAGTTGAGACAACTTATGCTTTTATTATAGATTTCATTTCTGCAAATTTATTAATTAAGCAGAGGTATGACCTCAGGCACAATGCTCATCTCTTAGGAATAACTTTTTTTCTGTTGCACAGGCTCACCAAGCTTAAACCAATTTCACGCTGATGCACATGCATTGCTGATTGAGTGTATATGTGTGGGACTTTCGCTTTGCTCTGAGGTCATATGTTTGTGGTCTTGTGATGATGTGACTGACAGGACCCAAGTGAGACGGGGACCCCCTGATTCCTCCCCTCAGCTAACCGGGACCTCCCGTACCGTAAAGCGTTATCCGTCATCCTCTGGGCCGATCACTTCCAACGCATTGCCCAACGGCAACACCCACGGAAATGAGCGCAGGAACTTCCATGGACAAAGAAACGGGCATGACAACATTCACTACTTCAACGGTCACAGGTCAACCGCGAACCACCAGCTTAATGGACATTTCAACAATGCACTATCGCCAGCAGGTAAAAAAATGCACACTTGACATTTGTGCCCAGACTTGCCACTTCAAAACAAACAATACAGCTTATGTCAAAATACATTCTGACAAATCCTGCTGTGTCACGGCTAAGTGGAACATGGGCTGCAAAAAAGGAAAAAAAAATATTGGCAGCGTCCCAGACTAACTTCGTGTTTATGCTCAGCTGTGCCTCTCATCTGCACGCTTGCCTTTGCTTCAGTACGAGCAGAGTTAAACACATAATGTGTCCTTCCCAGTCCTTCATAAAGAATAATTTAAAAGTTCATTTTATTAACTAACTTAAAGTCAAACTAATGTCAGAATGCCTGTTTGTCTCTTTTATATCAATTGCCGACATTAGATGTCCATTTATTTCGAACTGGGAGGACAGCCACTCCATAATTCACTGTAAATGATCACTGCCAGTCCTCCCAGTTCAAAATATTTTGATTTCTATTACAGTCAATCGCATGGGAAGCATTAACAGAAGGCTGGAAATCCCTGTGGGTGTAACAATACAATGATCTGGTTCAATAGATCAATTGGTTAAGCAATAATCCAATCAAATTTACTGAAACGCAAAACACATAGAAGGGTTTTCATTCAAATGTCTAAAACGTTGATAAGAAAAAAAAATCTAAATTGCCTAGAAATTTTTTGTAGTTTTTCCTTTCTTTGGGTCACAGGTCCCTGGGTGGCCTGGTGGCTCAACCGGCCCACCACATAATACACTGTGACCTGCAAAAGTAAATCGTATGCATTGACTTAACGGTTCTTCATAAAATACCAAAATTGCAGGCTGACTTCACTTTTAATAAACGTTATTACCTATTGCGTTTTTGTTTTCAATTCCCCTTAAAATGAATTGAATATATTTTTAACGGAACTGTTTTTACTTGATTCTCTCGTCAAAAACATATCATTAAATTAGTCATGTACACACATTTTTGGCACATACAACCCATTCTGAACATTTTACAATATCTGACGTGCTTCCTTAATAAACCTATTCCTCTGTCCTGTTTTTCCATGATCTTAGTGTGCACCACAGTAACAACCAGCTCAATTGAACTCAACATTCACTTGTCCTCACCTCTCGTTACCCCTCTCTCATACACCCATCCAAAACACCCTCTCGCAAAGATAAAGGCGCTGGACACTCGCCACCGATCTGCCGTGTTTGCTGGCCTGCACTGCCGTTGCTCATTCACTTTCAACGTGCCAGCGGCGATTATCCGCATACGCCCTTATGAGCTTATAAACTGCCCCTTGCTTCGCCAAGAGATGAGTAGACTGTCACCGTGAGGAAGAAGAAAGAAGCATGGAGCTTGACTCCATTCTACTTCTGATTTTGCTCCTTCTGAACCGACTGTGCGTTTGCTTTCCAGGGGCCAATCTCACCTCCAGCCTGGACCGGATAAAGATCGTCTTCACACCCACCACGTGCCGCCGTGTGTGCGGCAATGGCCGTTGCTACAATAGCTGTGAGAAAGGGGACGTGACCACTGTGTACAGTGAGACTTCGCAGCAGCAACAGCAGCTGCAGCAGCAGCAGCCAAAGACGCCAGGCTTCCGACTCTGTGAGTGTTGACTTCAGAGCCATCACTTTACCTTCAGTTTTATTTTTTATTACCGCTTCTTCTTGCTTCTTCACTTTCCCTTGCCTCTTTTCTGATTCTCACACACAGTCCCCACAACTCCATTCTTGGGCATTTTTTTATGGGGTGAGACTGACAAAATGGGTTCCAAGTGTCATGCTGTCTCTCTTGAATACCAAAGCCTTGAGAGTAGGAGGTACAAAGAAAAAAATCTGACTGTCAAAGAGCAACAGAAGTTGGAAGAATGAGTGAAAAAAAAGGGGGTAGAAAAGATTATAAGCAGGCTCTAAAATAGTGCTAATCTCCCCAAACACACATACGCATACACACCTTAGAGACGGTGGTCCCACGCTCCCACCACTTAGCCCCATCGCTTTGCGGTTTACACCTCGCTGCTGGCCCGACCGTTAACCATTTAAAATGCTCTCTGGGAGAGCACAGAGGAATGAAAGACGAGAACGGGCGCGCCGGTAAAACAGAAAGAGCGGCATGAACAGGATTTTACAGGGATTACATTAAACCTGCTATTTATCCGCAGCGCTTTGCCTCCAATTCACACAGCAGTGTCCGTGGGAAGGGAGGGGGTCCTCAATGCCAAGGGCAGAGGCTGTGACCTTGCATGTTTTTATTTCTTCAGTTGCAAAGGTCCAGCTAAGGCTCAGACTAATTACTGCTTGCGGATTAGTAATGACGACGTTACATACCACACACATACAAGGCCTTTCTGGTTACATAAAAACAGGTAAACAACTTTTATAGGGAATATAGCCTTACAGGCCAAAACATGATGAGACCCAGTCACAATTTAGCTTTAGTGTTCTTGGTGAAGAAAGGAGGTTTCCATCTGAGGTTTGAGAGTATGTGCCTTGGTTCATTTTTATATTTCTAAAAGAGCTTATGAAATAAGCAAACACTGCACTCCAAAAGCTAGCGTTCTGCAAGTGGAAAGTATCGGGAATAGATTTGAAATGCTTGATCATTTGCACACAATTTGCCAGTTTTGTTTGAAAACCTGTATCATTCAGTGAACAGGAGAGGTGGTAGCAGACAAAATTACACAAAACTAAATATTGATTTGCTTTTTACAGGCTGAATGCCTGTTAAGTTGCCTTTCAGTTGTTGTTGTTCTTGTGGACACTAGCTTTGAAGTCCCCTCCATCATTTGTGAACTTGTTAGCATAGACCAGTGAATATCTATCCATGGAGCTACATATTTTATTTTTGCATTAGAGCTGATTGATTAATTGGGAACTTATTATTGCCATAGGACACACACCACATAAAATTGTTTTGCAAACACTAGAGCTCAGTTCAAATCATTACCAAATTTATTAAAATCTTCGTCTTGAGTGTCATCTCTAAACAACTTAGCTCCATTTTCAAATTTTCATCCACATTTCACAGATTTTGAAGACTTTGGCCGTCGATTAAAAAATAGTCTGGTTTGTGGAAAGGCAGGATTTAAATGAAGTAGCCATGCATTCTCCAAAAAACGATAAGGATGCAATGCCATGTGTCAAATTTACTCCCTGAACTGGACTCTTGAAATGTTTACAGCATTTGGTTAAGTCACTCAAGAATGGAAGCAGTTTCTTTGGAAATATGTCATTTTGAGATGCTTTCCAGTATGCAGGTCCATTAAAGCACCTGATTTATATGTCTGTTAATTAGTTTTGTAAAATGATATACACTGCTTAATTCACTAACATTGACCTCTGGGCAATGACATCATACTTGTGCCACCTACCCGAATGAGTATAAGGATCATTTTATATCCTTCAAAGCTCACCTCTATTATGTAAAAGTAAATTGTCTATAAAAAGGAGGTGGTCTTCCATGTTGGCTTGCGTCCGGTTATCTCTTGGGCGTGCGTTCTCATCAAGGAATGTCAAGAGGACGGCAAACAGTTATCTCATCCTTTGGTTATGCTCCCTAACATTGGTGCAGTAAAAAATCTGGCCGTGTAATTATCATAGGCTCCCTTGCGTGCAACAATTACTTTTAAAGCATGACATCACAAGGGGTCGACTCTTTTTATGTAGGGAGAAACGTGATTGTTTTCTTTTTGTTTTGTTGTTTGAGTGTTTTTGGAGTAGGCGCATAGATTGGCACAGTATGAAGTCTACAGTAAGTCTATGAATAGTTCCTGCTGCCGGGTCGGACTGGTTTGGCACAGACGAGTGCGAACCTGCATCCCACTTTGAAAGAATTTAATAGCCCCCGTGAGCTGATATTAGAGCCAGCATGTCTAATCAAAAGAGGTTTTTCCCTACTCCTGAATGGTAACATTGGTAAGACATTTCTACTCCAACTCTGTACTGATATAGTCAAAAACTATTATTTTTAAGCCCAATTGCAAAGTGGTTCTGTGCGATGCGGAAGAGAATCTTCTGTCACAATAACCATATGCCACAATTATTTTCTGTTAGCAACTGATTCTTTCCCCTTGTAGTAGCTTTTGGAATAAAAAGTCAACCAACATCTCAATAAGAGCTGTTTAGAGTCACAGTTCTTGTTTTTATCAGTCCACATGCCTTTTATGATAACTTTGTTGAAGTTTCAATTTCCTGATTCGTGCTTGGGTGATACGGAAAACACCACCTGTTTTTTTGGCATGCACATAACTGGCCCTTGAATGCTTTTAAAATGTCTTTGGTGTGGAGAGATTTGTCCGCAGCAGCATTTCTCTGTTTGCAATCTTTTTAGAGTGTAGCACCTCCTTCATAACGCTGCAGTTTCCCTTCGCCATCCTTTACGCTCTGCAGGATCTCATCTCTCTCATTGCTAGTGTTTTATTTTTTCAAAGCAGCGGAATTTTCTTAACAGTCGAATTTGTGGATGAAAGTTGGCTTTCATCTCTCTGTGAAGGTAAAATAGTTTATTACTGGTACATGTCTAATCCATTCTATTGGCCATTCGTTTCTCGCGCTCCCAATTCAAATAGTTTAAAAATTTTGCGTCATCATTGATAGTCACTGAGTGCAAAATCTCTTCCCCATCTGCAGTCTTTTGTCAGATTCCCTGTCGAAATGGAGGCCGTTGCATTGGTAGAGACCAATGTTGGTGTCCATCCAACTCAACTGGGAAGTTTTGCCACTTGCCAACTCAGCCTCACGCCAGGCCCACGAATCACAAGGACTCCAGAAATTCTGGACCCAAATCTCCTTCCCACTCTACGTACACGCTACCACTCTCCAATCAGCTAGGTAAGTGCACACTTAAACCAAAAAAGGGCATTCACATGAATCTGTTTATCTATTGTCTTTGAATCACTCACTCTACTTACAAAAAACATGCTAGGCCTTGATTCCATTGTTTCCCATCACAAGATCAACTTCCATCTGGTCTGAGTGTTGCACTTTTAGTTCTTAAAAGCAGAGGCAGAGAATTTAAAACCTTTTTTTGGCGCTGACGGCCAATAAAAATATGAAATGTGCTAAACGGCCCAAAAAACTTCGTGTTATAAATGCACAGAGGCAAGATGCAAGTTCATGTGCTCTTCATAAGGTCGATTTCTTCTGTCACACTTTGATTCATTATGGTGGATTCTGAGAAAAAAAATCCCCCAAACTCCCCAAAGATAGATTCTTCCCCACAAGTTAGAAGACTAAAAGCACTCTGCTCATTTCAACAATTTTTCTTTCAGATCAGCATTTGGCCTTTTATGTCTGATTTAAAGCTGGAAATCCAAAGCACTTTATGGTTTTGTTTTGTACTGTCGCTATTTTTTTCTATTGCCACAAATGAGTGAAAAAATATATCTAAGCATATACTAGCTGATTGCATTCTTTTCTTTGTATATGGTATGGATAGTAGCTGATTTGAGTGAAGTCCCTAAGAGTTAAAAAGTATGAAAAAAAGACTAAGTACTTAATCATTGAACAGTGACAAAATTTCCCCCAATGCTGACTTGCCCTATTTTTTTGCTAATTGGTGATCTTTTTTTCTTCCAGTCTCACTCCACCCATCCTTGGTTAAAGTCCACATCCAGCACCCGCCGGAGGCCGAGGTCCGCATCCATCAAGTGGCTCGGGTCCAACCAGGGCAGAGGTCTCCCAGCACAGAGGGGGCTCATTCTGTCCAGCAGCGCTCACAGCCTGGGAATGGCCACGAACTTGCCATCGACCACGGCGGCAGAAATGGACACGCCAGTGTGGACGGCCACTCCAGATCGCATCACCATCACAACGGGCATGTAGGAAGATGCTTTCAGGAGACGGTTGATGGACAGGTATTATTATCGTCTTTTGTTGGTGTTAACCAAATCCTGGTCAACCCCATTATCTCTCCTTGTGATTTTTCTGTTCAAGTTGGCCGTAGTTATGGTACATGCCATCTTCAGGATTGTTGACATGTGATATGTCCTGCAGTACATTAAGAGAGAAATGTCTCAAAATCTACAGTTATTGGAAAACATTTCCCTGCTAGTTTAAAAACCACTTTTAATTGGAGACTCAGTTTTTCCAAAGGGTCACGAACACATTGTTCAATCGAAAACTTAAAGGACAACTGCATATATAGACTCAATTTTCCCTGATGGTAAATGAGATCATACCAATGTCACTCAACTGACATGACTGTCCTCACTCCTTGACATGATTGACCATATGTCTCTCTTATATGAATGAGTTTTTTTTTTACTCCTGATTCACCCGGACATGTCCTGATCTGTTAAATCTCCCCAGAAAAAAACAAGTCTTTCCCAGATTCAAAGATATTGGCGCAATGTTACCAAAATGTCACTACAGTATAATTACACAGAAGACGAAAGCCATGCCCACCTATCTAATTTGGTGTGCCAGTGTTGTTTTCTTTTTAGAACATTTTTGTTAGGGTAAAAAAAAAATCCTTCTATATCACAACAGTTATGGCTCCAGCTTGGTCCATTGAGAAAGTTTGTGTTTACTGCACTCCCATTTTCCACAGTTTTCCTCTCTTTGTTTGCCAAAGAAAAAAAGAATGTTTTCTGTGTTTGTGCTCGAGATTCATTATTCTCTACTGGCCAAAATCCACTGGATTCTGCAAAGAATTTTTCCTAATTAGCCAAATGTGATCCAAATGCTAGGAGGTTTAAACCAGTCTCCAAAGGTCCTTCTGTTTTCTTTTCACTTGCATTTACCTCCAATTTTGCAGGCACACTTATTACATACAACTTAATTCCCAAATTAATTACACATGTATTTTTGTAGTGTGGCAAGCCACTACCAGGCCTAACTAAACAGGACGATTGCTGTGGAAGCATTGGATCCTCCTGGGGTCTCAACAAGTGCCACAAGTGTCCAACCAAACCAAGTAAGCCCACACTGAGCAGCTGAAATGAACTGTACAGTACATCTGTGTCCTAATTTTGAATATTTGCCCTATCCATTTTTACTACTGATATCTGGGAACTAGTTGATTGTTGGCTGGCTGTACAGAGAGCTATCAGCAATAGTACTCAATAATTTTTGGATAACTACTTTAGTTGTGATATACACATCTTCTTCTTCTTCTGGCTTTCAAACGTGTACTACATTTGTGTTTATATGCCGCTATTTTTACCAGCTGTGACAGCTCAAAGAAAGCAAGACCACACAAATGAAAGGGCGAGTCTCCTACACTGACGTCTTTGGTCTGTGTAGCGTTCACTTCTCGTTGGTGTCCAGATTTTATTGCCTATTTAGCCATGACCTAACCTCCCCCATAACCACTGCAGTTTACTACTGTCAGTCCAGGGTACGCACCCTTGCCTTAAAATGACTGCTATAGGCTGACCAACCTTTTCAATGAAACTATTCCTGATATTAGACACTTATATTATAAACCATCTTTATAGGTTACTGTATTAAACCATAAATGGTCAGAGAGCGCCAGGTGGGATATGTTGTGGTCATTTAAGACTATCCAATCGTAATTTTTCTGGTGTCTTATTAGTTTCTTCATATTCTGGTTTTGTCTGGCGCAATAACCTCAAACCGCAAGCTGTAGTTAAGCCCCTCTTTTCTTTTTAAGGGGGTTTTTCCATCTAGATTTATGTTTACGTATTGTTGCCTTTTTCGTCCGTGGTCACGATTCTAATTTTCAACTGCTTTTGCTTTTAATTTGTGTATATTTAGAGCTATTATCTTCAAACACTACTGCGGACTGGATAGTGGGGATAATTACCGGAGTCAGTCGTCATTAGATCTGCAAAATGACTGTGTAGCTTTACTGTACTAGAGTAGTAAAAACTAAGTGTTTTTTTAGGGAGGGTGTTCTATATAAAATGAAACTTGGGAAGCATATTAGAGCATGAAAATGAGAATCTGGAGCAGGCACCACCCACCGCGGGGGCATAAGGAACCAGTCGTTGAGGAAATGAACAGGCGTATTTCAGCTACTTTCCAACCCAAGCTGCGGTAGGTTTGAGAAACAGCAGCAGGCTGGTTACATGCTGACAAGCTGGGTGGGTGGTGTCACCTCTTACTATACACTAAGACTCTTACTCGAGCTGACAGTCATCTGTGTGATTTGAGGAGGTGTGTGTGTATGGTTGAATTTGTACCCACACTAAGCCAGGGGGACTTCAGCAAGAGAGGCAAGTGGAAAACAGCAATAACAGCACATTTGTAATGTGCATTTTCCTGTCTTCTCAATTGTTTTGCGGCCTAAGCCACAAATGTCAGTTGGCTGTCAAAGTCCTCAAGCTGTGTTTAATACCGTATCTAACCAGGCCTTAATCAGAAGCAGACATCATCTTTCTGCCTCCCATCCATTCATCATATATCTATTCTTTTCTCATATCCCAATTCTCTCCAGGCAACACTCTTCCTGGGCTTCCAGATGTTCTCCTCTGTTTCTTTGAAGTTCCGAGTAGAAGCACAAGCGTGTGCTCGTCTTCGTCATGTTTGTGGTATACTGTAGGCCTGGGTCCCAGGTCACACGCATGCTGCGAAGAAAGGGGAAGGAAAATGAGAGAGGGGAAAATGAAGTCATATTCAATGTCCCTCCAGTCTTGGAAGGCGCTTTAATAGAAGTGCTTTGAATTCCTGAGTGTTATTGTTCTCACTTTAGACACTTGGCTACATCTCTAAACTGCATTCATCCCACCACGGTGACCGGAGTGATATAGAACAAGGGGAAAACGGCCCCTGAAAAAAATGTTGCTGCTCTTTTCTTCTTTTTCTCTGAGAGATGGTCAGTTATCAATCTTGATCTCGAGAGAGTCATATAAAGATTTTAAGAGTCTCCCGTGTCTCCTGTTTAGTATGTGATAATATACCGTTACTATTTTCAAAATGTGACACGGCATTTAAATGTTTATAGCACGTGAGACACTATGGTGCTGGTTACTCTTTTTGAAAGTACTTATTTAGGCTAAAGTATTTCAGCCCATTGTGTGAAATGCTTTACCACTTTAGTGTTACTTTCACCACAACAACTGCGGAATTCTAAATTAAATTTGGCATCGAACTGGTTTGACGGGGGGGGGGATGAGTGCCACATAGACTGGGGCTATCCAGATTGACACGGTTTAGCAAAATCAAGATGACATGCCGCTTCAGTGGCAATCTATGAAGGGATCTTCAAAGAAGAGGGACCAAATGGTCAATTCCTATTACATTGGGATCATACAGCTCTAGCTCCATGGTGAGACTTACTTGGGCATGAAGAAAGTAGTTGTAATAATAGGATCCATTGAGAAATTGAACCACAGATTCAGGAAAAACAAGCACTAATGAGCTTTCTGCAACCGGCAAAGCCAGTGGTTTGCCTCAGGTAGTCTTTGGCAGATCTTATAAGAGTATGGGGTATTTAGACTGTGTAAGATTTTGTCCGCATTGGCAACAGGAGTAAGAATTGTTTCCACTGATTGTTGGACCTACCGAGGCAGTCCTTTCTTACTGATTCTACTCCTATCTCTTACAGAATGACCGAGTTTCTCTAGATAAGGGGTGAGATCCTTTTTCCAAGTAGATTTCAAGTATTTTGTCATCTTGGTGAACATTGAAGTATTAATATGGTAGCAAGATTGACACGCAGATAGGTGCAGTGTCTTCAATGATGAAGCATCTGCACAGGTCTCTCTGGGTGAAGAAGAAAAAGAGCCAAAGGATGAGCCTCTCCATTTACTACTAGTCAATCTACCTGAGCGCCCTAATGGTCATAAGATGTGTTGCCTAGATAATGGGGTTAAGGCAATAACAATATGAGTAGGAATGTATATATGTATGAACTGTGTGAAAGAACTGATTTTCATCTACAGGTTGTCTCTTAGAGTTAGGGTCAGAAAGTCAATCATTCAGGAGAGGCTCAGAGTAGAGCTGCTGATCCTCTGCAATGAGAGGAACTAGATAAGCTGGCCAGGGCATCTGATTAGGATGTCTCCCGGACTCCTCTATGGGGGGTGCCCTTAGACAATCGAGGTCACACTGGAGAAACTCTCAGCTAGCTTGAGAACAATTGGGTGAAGATCTACATGAAGAAACTCAGGTCACGGTAAAGTGATACAATACATGAAGATTGCGTTAATTTGATTCTGTACTCAACATTGAAATTGTTCCCAAGAGGTAGACATGTCTAAAGAAAAGACTATACTATCACCACATGGTTAAACAAATTTGTAAGACAAGACTGCCCTTATTGTAGTGGCTGGATACCAATGTGTATACCAACATCCTTTAAAACTTCTATAATTGGGATTGTAGGCTTATAATGATATTCATATCACCCAGAGAATCTGTCTTCTCTCTAGATCAGATGAGGTGGATGTTTGCCAGCACTGTGGCATTTTAGTGATCACTTTCTCTGTCAGGATGCACAAAAAGCTAACATTAGAACATCAAGAAAAAGGTGAATATGAAACATGGACATGTGTGTACAATAGTTGCATGAACACAGTCTAAGTTACTAAGAGAAAATAAATCCTTTCAACACTCAAAGCCAGGATTATGTTGCAAAGGTAGGGGTCATATAGGAATGTTTTTAATAAATTCATATCAGGTTCCCGCAGCAAACTTTTGCTCTGCCTTTGTATGTCGAGAATGAGAATGACCCTTGGCAGCCCTGCCTTTCATTCCGTATTCAACAGCAATTGGAATTCTACAGTCCATTTTTCTCTTCATCTGTCAATGCTGGGAAGCTTCCCTTTTTGATAATCATTCAGATGACGGGTAGTCCCATAGAAGCAGATCAGACGTCCCTCAGGGGCTTAAGGAAGCAACACATCCACTGGTGCCATGGATTGCCTGACCTGCTTGGGCCAACCAGTTCTTTGAGGTGCTTTTACACTGTCCTCAACTTCACCCCTTTGGGAGTGGCCAGGCCGCTTCACTCAGTTAGCTTCACATTGTCAGAAATTACCCTCTGACCTGCAGCTCACATGGTGTGAGATTGAGTATAAATTTGGAGACATCCTTCAATATGAAATCATCACTCTGCTTTTCCATCAGTTCCTCAGACATGATTTCTAACATTTGTGGAAAGTGCTAAACCCTGCATTTGGGCCTGCTTTTTATTTTCTTTGATCAAAGATGAACACTTGTACATGGCCAACGAGAACCAGGGGTGCTACATGTCTGCAAGGAAACAGATTGCCTGGAACTTCTCCATAGCAGCTTCTAAATAGAGTTTGATGAAGACCTCCAACACTTTAACACTGTTTGATACGTTATTGCTGACTTGCTATTGCACCGAGCTTTGAGCGATGGAATCCATCAGCTGTATTTAGTTGTGTGGTATATTAAGGCTCTGCGAGTCTTACCACAAATTGAAATAAAGCCTAGTTAAAGGCTGATACTGTTTCAAACTGGTGCTGCATTTCATAATTGGATACATGCAATGTTGAGCATATTTTTATTAGGAATGTATCCTGGCATGTCTTTCTTTGGAGCCATCCCAGGTGGTTAATGCGCCACAGTGAATTGGAGATTAGGGAGGAATGTAGGTCTGTTTCGAATGTGCGTTTGATGCGGCCTACACACCCGTCAACATTTCGCTTTTAAACTAAATTGTCAAAGTAAATGCTTGGAACGTAATTTTTTCACTCAAGATATAATATGAAAACAACTACAGCTGTAGTTATAATGGGTAAATACGTCCCATGGGTCATGTCTTTTGATGTTATGTGGCACGTACACACTAAAGTTAAGAAGCAAACCCGCATTGCATGTCCTTTTCAAATGCAGGATTTTGGTTCGAAGTTAAAGATTAGCCAGGAAAGCAGGGACACATTACATTCAGAGCCTTTGGACAGAACTGAATGGCGGAATGACGTGTGCCAAAGAGATATTTGCCTTTAAAAGCTTTCCTTTGAGGTGTTCCCTCAAATCAAGCACACTTTAAGGCCAAGAGGAGATCTCATGGAGTAAAAAAACTTCATACATTCATTGATTATTGTGGTGTGTGTCCCCTGGTTTCCTTTGTGTGCTACCAGTTTGTTCCGTGGCATTGGGTCAGGCAGCGAATTACTGGAAAATGGGTCCTGTGGAGGTCTTGGCTGGGATAATGGTTGTTTTTCTACAAGTAGGACTCCAGTAGAATAGATGGTTAGACCTTCTCAATTTTCCATCCAATAGAATCCATTTATATGTTTTTTTTCCTCCTCCATCATGCATCATTTTCGAAGAGAAGCCCAATACTTGAGAATCCTCTGAAGACAACTCTCGGCCATGCAGCGTGTAACTGAATTGTCTACAAGGACACACTAGTCATGCAGACTGACTGAATTAAAGGACAGTTTTTATTCAAATGAAGCATAAAATTGGTCTCTTTTCTCAGCCCTTCTGGCTACACTGCTTTCTGGTATTTTGCATAAGCCGCCCTTTCATTTGAATACCCACAGCATGGTCTTCCTTGATCCGAAAACCAGACTTTAATAAGATTTAAGATTGAACCGCCTATCAGAAACCTCCAAGAATTGGAATTACACCACACAAGTCAGGGAATTCAACCAAGTATTATTCAACAGTTGCCAGTGGCATTCACAACACAATTGAATGGAGACAGACAAAATTAGCGAGGGGTGACCAAGTCTTTTGTTAATCAGGGCTAAATGGATGTACAACAATTGGAAGTGTTTCTCTGTACATTCAGTGGATACAGACCAGTCTGCGTCGAAACTCATTGTAACCAAGGGTGACACTAATGATGCACAGCTTGAGCTCACTCTTGCAAGTCGCTGCCTGTGAAACCCGACGGAGACATTTTCTACTCAAATGATCGCAGGAGCCACCATGAGAAAACACGCATCATTAAATGATGCGAAAACAAGGTGTCCCCGAGATTTGTGTGCGACACTGGGAACAACTTGGCTTTATTTTTGCAGCATTAGATCTTACTTTACAAAACTCGAAACAATAAGATAGTTCCCTATGAGATGTCTTCATTGGATTTGGAGAGCCATGTAATGTCCTGCAGTAAGATTTTCATGAGCTGGATGTTGGTTTTTTTTAACCCTTTGTCGTTTGCAGCCATAACGATGCCAAGATGAACTCATTGAACCAAACCAAACCTTTCGTGTTGCAGAACATAGGTTTATGTTCATGACCGTTATAGAGACGTGTCAACAATGTTCCTGGAAGAGAGATACTCCTTTTTGTTAATAAGCTTTATTGAGACAGACCTCTCCCACTGGGTTTCCCTTGGCATGTGCGCTCTCCTGTCACTCAAACCAGACTTTCCCTCATCCTGTCTCTGCAGGAGGGCATGCCCAGCACCATGCCACAACAGCTCATTACTCAGAAACTTTGCAGGCGGATTAGGCTGGTGTGGAGGAACATGATGAGGTGGGCAGACAGGAGTGTGGGCGTCATTCCGACACAGGTCCCCCTCTTTTCTGACCCACTTCTGCTCTATCGAACCCTCAGGTACGCTGAACCTGCTTGGTCCACTGGGTCACAGCAGGACCAAAACAGTTTTCTCATTCCCAGAACGCTTCCATCTGGCACATTCCATATAGTCCTGGGAAAGTGGTGCAGTTTCATGACTGATTTGGGTCTTGTAATGACTTAAAATGCACTATATGGAAAATATCGAGAGAGCATGTCGGAAAGTAAAAATTCGCTCTTCTAGGATTTTGCTGCCTCATGCTTCTTTCGCAATGTCTGCCAAATCTGGGTTTTCCTGTGTTCTGTGTAACAGGCACCGACATTCTGTTAAATGCAGGGTAGAATTCAGGCAATCAAAAAAAAGGACCGCCAACAAAACAAGACCTGGTAAAACGAAAAATGAAGATTCAAGGTTTCTTAGGAATTCTTGCCCAATCTATGATTGTGTCATTATGGATTCAGCTTGTATGAAATTTGTGTATTCTGTCTAAGACGTTGATGGCCCGAGGCCTGATTGTTAGCAGCGGCTAAGTCATCACCCGTCGCAACAAATTGACAAATACATAACAAAAGGGAGTAGACTACGGGATGGCAGAAGGTAGATCATTGTTTTCCTTAGCCTGCTCTCTTCAAGATGAGAGAAATGCGTCTGGTCCTGTTTGTCTGTCCTCAGTAAATTAATAGATAATCACATCAAGCACAAGATTTTAAACTCGGCACACATCTGGTCTGCAAATTCTGGAGTCTCCAATCTTTTTTTCGGCTAGGCTATTCACTTTCTGCTTAATAGTGTTTATAGTGTAACATTAAATACAATGGGTGTCTGACGTAAACATCCATCTATTTTTTTATTCACTGAGCTATTCGTCAGTCATATGTATGTATATATATATATATATATATATATATAAGGTTTTAGGATACACTTGTTAGAAGTATTACTTTTTGTATTGTTAAATTATTATTAGTTGTTAAATTTTCAAAAAATATTTGCCTTTTCCATAATCTTGGAGCACCAATGTGACTGCCAAAGTTTGGATCTGACAGCGATGACCAGAACAGAATTATGGAATTACAGTGGAAGAAAATTGGTGACTCATGATGCATGATAAAGCAAGATAAAAGAAGTTTTTCCATAACTGCTTTAATATGCTGGACACACAAGCATGCACACGCACAGTGTGACTTTTTGCTCTTGCCACATGATTGACCAAATTGACCTGTCTGTACATTTTAATGGAGCATCCTGAGGCTTAACCTTGTGCAGAGTGACTAATGACCTGATGTTTTTCAGAGGTCTGTCACCAACAATATGGGTGCAGTTGGGCATGAACCGCAGTGCTGACTTATTTACTGCAGAGCTTCCATGACTTTGAAATGCACACACGCGAGACACATGATAGAATTTCCCGTTTTTGCAAGACAATCAAACACACCTACTGTGTCTTTGTATGAACATGGTTTTTGGCTTTCCCACAGGATTTTGGGGAATTGTAAGCGATAGGTGTTATTGCTACACTCGGGTAGATGGCAATTCTAACTCATATTTAAAATAAATAAATAAATTGTTAGTGGTGCTAGACAAACCTGATCTGCTTTAAATGAACTGTTTTTACATTGACCACAGGGCAACTTTGGCATATTCCCATTTATAATGCTCAAACTAAGGAAACAGATCTTTGACTTGCCTAAACTTTATTTTATTCATCCATTTTTAACTGGTATTTTTTATACGATGGTGTTTTAATACATTGCAGACGTATTACTATTTTCTTATAGTATTAGTACTTGTATATATATTATGCAAATGTATGTTTCCTCAAGGAATTTACTATTTTGAGTATTCCTGACTTATTTCATCAAGTTAAAAGGGTGAACTTGAATGAATGCATGATCAAGTTTCTGGGCCATACTTAAATTTAAACTTTAAATAAGTTTCCTGAACATACTTTCCCCCCCCCATGCCTTCAAAATAGCATACTAGAAAATGTCAGCCAGAGTGTTTAGCTCAGTTGTCTGCACACCATTGTGGTTTTATACATTATTTACTTAAACTGAAGTCCAATTCACTTTGAATATTGAGTTTCAACTACTTAATGGAAGTACAGTTTACCTAGAATTCAGAATTCAGACTACCTAATAATGTTGAGTTTACTTAAAATGTTGAGTTTTAGCAACAAAGTTGTTTTAGCTTTCCATCAAAACCTTAAAATTCTAGTAAATTGGTTCATCTGAAAATACTTCGATCTCTCAGAAAATTTCCGATCTGATTTTCAACGGAATTGAAACATGCTCATTCTCCGTGATGCTTGTGTTCAAGTGTGCATCCCCCCAAAAACATTGCTCTCTCTATTTTCTCTTCAGCATATGCAGTGATTTCAAATGGACAAGTGGAATGCCCTTTGGGATATAAAAGAATGAATGCCTCGCATTGTCAAGGTAAGCACCAAGATTTGATGTTGAATTGTGTTCTGAATGGGTGAAAAGAATCCATGTTTTCTCCTAAGGACTTCAATAACGTTCTCCTTGCTGTGTGTACGACCCCTGTGGCGCACAGGTCAAGACCACAATTAGCCTTTTTCCAGCAGCCATAGATTGGGTTCAATTGGTATCTTTAAGTATGTAGACTTATGTTCTACTCCGGCCCACACCAGGAGAAGAACAGATGTGAAGTTTGTCAATCCACCTGTTAAAAAAACCCATCAAATCATTCCTGGAAAAGAAAACGGTGTATTTTGCTTCATCACAACATACGCGAGAGGACTGGCTGTCAACTGTCTGGCAGGTTTTGCCAAAGCTGCCACACACAGAGTCTGCTTTGTGGACATTACATTATTCTGAACCGTGACTGCTCTGTAGGAGAGTTTACCTTTACAGGAAGCAAAATCTGATATTTGAGTTGACAATTAAAATAAAAAAACACTCGTTGTCCTAATCTGATAGGAACTGCTTGGCAGGTGATAGGTGTCCAGTCAGATTTGGAGCGTTGATAACATAAAAATAAATACAAATGATTGTAGAAAGGGGCACACCTGTTTTCAGCAAGATGTCTAACAGCTAAAATCATGCATCTTTAATCTAATGAAGCTTTTCCTATGCAATGGCTTCAAGATGTTATATTCGGTTGCCACTGATTATTTCTTGAATTCCAAAAACAGCCAAGCTAGCAGTTCCCCATGGAATATTTTTGTGATCATTTAATGTCCAATTCAGCTGTTGCTTCATTCCCAGAGGCTTTTCTATGCCAGCGAGGAAAAACACAGATCTTTACCCAATTTTGTCATTGTTATTGGAATGATGCCTAATTTGTTCACCGAGACCTCCCAATTTATCCCACTGCTGCTGACTATACTTTCTTGGGATCGTGGTCTCATATACCATGTCACGCATTTGTGTATCCTTGTAATTCAAATGGAAAAAAATGCAGACATACTTAACTTCAACATGGAAGACAACCAAAGAAAACTGCTTAATCAACATATATATATATATATATATATATATATATATATATATATATATATATATATACCAATCAAACTTCACATACCCCGTTTGCGCCGTCTCGAGTGATGCACTTTTGCCCCCATATAAAGTATGTCTAGTTTTAGACCACCAAAGTAATGTTCTAATCCCCCCCTTTGGGTAGAACAGTTAATAACCAATTTCCTTTACAGTGGCTCTACAGGTGAATATTGTTTACAACAATTAAGCGCTCGAGTAAGGTTAGAAGACACAATCTGTAAATTCAAAGCTTTGACAAATACTTGATGAATTACGTTATGTGTTCCATATGTGTCTTTACTGTGAAATACTGTTGGGAGCAACCATGCATTAAGTCAAAATTGATGTTGAGATTAGCGCTAGTCATGGCAAAATGTCATTGAAAATTAGCGTCAATCCAAGTCAACCTAGAAGCAGACTGTAACAATAGCTCTAATCTTGGACTCAAGCAAACCATGGATTAGGGACCCCATGTGACGCAGGCTGAGCCCAATACTGACCTGAACTCTGACCAGAAAACATACCGCTTAAACTAAACCAAGGACACCCGCACTCATATCTGTATAAAAGTGCAGATTGATTAGAAATGAAAACATTCTATATCCTAATATACATTTCAGATTTTAAGGGAATAAAGGAGGAATTCCCTTAATTTATAATTCAACTTTACTGTTTCCAAGCTGGACTTAAACAACAAAACAAAAGCAATTTAACTGGAATGATGAAAATTAGAAGTGGTAGGACCTCATCTTGTTGGGAAAACACCTAATTACTTTCCCTTTGTTTTACATTGCCTGACCTGCTGTGGGACTTTGATAAAAAAAGGGGGGCAGGGGCAAGTAAACTGTCTGAGTCTTGGCATCTGGCTGGCATATTAACTAGCGAGTTTGTTTTATTGTCTTTGGACCTGGTCGCCCTGGTCATTGAATTACCCCATTAGAGAAAATGACCCTGTGACCTCAGCGGTGGTGTGATATGTACAGGATAGAATGTAATGAATTCATTGGCAGCCTTTCGGACTGAAAGTCTATCACCATCGATAGAACTGACACACGATCATTAATTATCGTCCCGTGTCAAAATGAACGGATGTTGCAGACGTATGATGTTAATTTCTCTGTGCATGTGTTTTTTTCATGTCATCACCCTTCCTGAATTTCATACCGTTGGGTAACTAAAAGCATTCCATTCATCAACACCTCCAAGCTGCTGGCATTTTTAAACTATACGATCCATCCAATATTTTGTCACCTTTCAATGTTAAACAATTCCTAAAACTTACGTCATTTTCGGTCTTGCCTCATGACAGCTTTTCATACTGAATGTAAAAGAAAGTGAATGTTTGGAGGAGATCATTTGCAGTTCAAGCACTCCCTAAAGCAAAATTTCAGTCCTGATGCACTGTGTATTTCACAGATATCAATGAATGCCTCCTACCCGGAATATGTAAGAATGCTGATTGTCTAAACACCAAGGGAAGCTACAGGTGCACATGTAAACCTGGTTTCATGTTGGACCCTGCCCGAAGCCATTGTGTTTGTAAGTATTACCATAATGATCTTTTAACACCATTCAAAGGCAGTTTTGGACAATCCTTTCTTAGTGAAAGTTTTTTAACACAACAGATGATTTTTTTAGGTGTTCAACAAATGAATCTGCCTATTCTTTTTTCTAGTTAAATTAGAAATATATTTGACGGTCTTCCTTGTAGTGTTCACATTTTTCCATCATGAGACTAAAAAAACAACAACAAAAAAACACAAAACAATACCTTGTTATTGTATATGTTCTCAATGGGAAGTAGTCAGTAACTTTATAATTCCACAGTAGATAGATATTGTACAGAGGATATGGGAAAGGCCTTCAAAACCTATTAATCAATTTATATCATCCCAAATAATGTTCCCACTTCTACGTTACATCATTCCATGATGTGTGGGGATTCCAATGGCTGCTATATCCAATACATAGCACCCATTGTCTTCAGTTTTTTCCCCCCCAAGTTGTTTTCATGATACAATTTCTCAGCATGCTGTCTACAATTAATGTGCCATCTTAGGTGTTGTATTGCTCTAGTTAATGTGATGGGTGCGTTATTTCCTCAGCTGACAAGGCAGTTTCAGACCAGAAGGCATTTTGCTACAGATCGGTGTCGGCCAGCACATGTTCGCTGCCACTTTCTCAATACATCACCAAGCAAATCTGCTGCTGCAGCCGTGTGGGCAAAGCCTGGGGAGACGGGTGCGATCGCTGCCCTTTGCCGGGATCTGGTATGTCTATACAAATATTCAAATATGGGACGAGGTCATGTACCCAATACATATTTGTTCTGTTGCTGTTTTTTTGTAGAGATGAAATGCTACATGTGATCGCGCGAGAAGGTTGCTTGTGTTTTTGAAAGACGTTTTCAAAAAAAAGAATTGAGTCAGTCAGTCAGCACCCTCTTGTTTGCCAGCTGTGCAAATGAGTTCAGAATAACTAAAAAGTGTTTAAAGTGGAAAAAGACCAAAAGCAAAACACTTGTCAGAATTTGGAAGCTGTACAAAAGTGGGAGTCAGTTTTTGGGTTATCGCTCATGTTCACGGAGAGAAATCCCACTAACAGACAAAACTCAGAAACCGAAATAAATAGTTCAGCCAAAAGAAACATGGGGAACTGTAATTTATATATATATATATATATATATATATATATATATATATATATATATATATATATATATATATATATATATATATATAAATCTGATATTCAAAGTTACAGGGGAAGTTACAGACTTTCCATTGATTTATTGGCATTGTCATAGATCAAATATCATAGACCTCCATGGTGCTGCTTTGACCAGGACTGACAAATAGCCTCTTATCCCTTCAATCCCATCTTTTGTATGGCCTGACAAAGTGTAAGAGTCATGTTCTGAACAGAACACTGATAACTATTCCTTGTGACCAGGTAACCGTATCTTACTGACATTTCTTCCAACTGCTGTGATGTGGCTGTGTCTCATTTGAGCCCAATTTTCATCCACACTCTCATCAGTCGTTTGCTTATAACATCCACGTTTCCCTCCTTTTACCACATTTAGCTGTCATTACGCACATTAGTTTTCCAGAAACTTTTGGGAATGGGTTTCTGCGATTAGGTCAAATAGGGGACACTGCTTCTTGCTTTTAATGGATTCACCATTCCTGAGGTCTGCTCGTTTCCTACTCTCTGTCCAGCAAGCAATTAGCAGTAAGGGGTCAGTGAGTACTACATGAAACCCTAGACTATTTGGGTATGCAAATATGCCAATGTCTTTCAAAATGTCTTAGTAGCCTCCATTGAGTCCTTTGTCTACCACTTTCAAAAAAATGCTCCCAGTTACACAGATGGCCTTTGTGAAGGAAATATGAGTCATAATTACACATTACAAGTCTATTGTGGTAGTAAGAATATTACTGTACATTATTGAAATAGTGTGGTAGTCTAGACCACACAAAGTGACAGGGAATCAAAATGAAGACTGAATATTACTCCTTGTCCTACTTAACTGGATGGCATCAAATACATATTGACAATGATTTTGGCGGTTGCTGCTGTTGTTTTCAATCTACAGATCATTTCAAGGAGATCTGCCCGGCCGGTCACGGATACACCTACTCCCGATCTGATGTGCAGATTTCTCTGCGACAGCTGGGGGAGGAGGATCTTCAGAATACTGGATTGTCTTGGGAAGAGCAGAACCCTACACATCCTCAACTGCCATCCTTTCAGCCTCAATATCCCAACTACCCACAAACTCCTGAAATTTCCCAGAGGCCTGAATACCCAGAGTCGCCACAGCACCCTGCCACTTCACAGCAGCCCCCTCATTCCTTTAACCCAGATGGAGAAAAACCTCAGCAGCCTGAAGGTGAGCAAAACATGTTGGGTATTGTTAGTTTTTAGAAGTTGGAAAATAATAACACCGTTATCCAGGAGTTCAGTAATAAGAATACTTTCCCCAAATCCCTTCGTACGATAAACGTGAAAAGACACCAGAATGGGTATACAACAGTTTTTTTTTTTTAATTTTGTGAGTCCAAACATAAGCAGGGCATTTTATTTTCACCAAATAAATGCAACATGGAACCAATCACTGATGATACGAGATCCAATTCATCAGGATTTTCGATTTATATCATCAATGCCTAGGGTTAATTTTTTGGTACTTGCAAGATTGTATTCACCACAAAGATGATTCTAGAAATATTTACACTCAATATTTGAGAAATATGTATCTTCCCTGTCATTGTATTTTCCTTTGACCTCGTTACAACGTTCCGCCTGACTTCGAGGATAATTTTATTTGCTTTAATTAGAAGTACCTACAATGTAGCCTCTTATCGTCAAGCTTTATTAGATTAACTGCATGTTCAGTTCATCGAAGACTAATTCGGTTTTGATTTTTTTGTTTACTGTACTGTGTATACGATGTGCCATGTGATTGACTGATCAGTTCAGGTTAGAACCTGTCTTTTACCCATGGCCCTTATGATGTGGAGCTAAAAAAAGGGCTGCAAAAATAAAGGTGTATTGTGTTTTCATTTCACCAGTCATTTCATCAGTGTACGTAAACCTTGGACAAAAGTCTTGGGACACATTTCATCATATGTCCAATGCATGTTTAGGAAATGCCTATGCAATGTCATTAAAGCTACTGATTAATTTCTTCTTGTCATCTTCTGTTAGATGTGGAAATTCCAAGACTGGTAAGTTCAAATTCTCTGCACATGTTTGCATGTGGAAATTTTCCTAAAAGTTGGTTTAAATGTGTGTTTGTGTTCTAGCCAGCTGTTGTGACTGACTCACCATTGAAATATCCAGGTATTTTTGACATTTTCATACTTCTACTTACTTAATTTGTCATCTTTAACATCCAAATTGGTTTTATTTTCTAATATCAAAGACCAAATAAAATCCTTTGTCATTTAAATCCAGTGATGGATTTTGTATGTTTTCATTTGATGCTGTATTGCCAATTTCAGACTGTGCATGCTCTTCTCCTGTGCCAGTGAAAACACTGACTTTCCAATGGTGACTGTTATGGTCTTATTTTCAACAGGGAGAAAAATATAGATTGCTTGCCTTTTCAAGTTGCCTTGTTGAGTGACAGCTTAGGCAGGAGAATTTTTTTTAAATAAGCAATGCATAATTTAGGGAGCGTGTGTTAGTGGTTGTATCCTTTTATATGAGGCCCAAAAAAATCAAGAGCTAACATTATTCTTCCTCCCAGAACATGCTCCAGACCAACCAGCCAATTCTGATCCAAAGGAAACAGCTCACACCGACTCAGGTAAGGCACGCGTTATGAAGCATATGCTTTCCATTATGATACAAAATATCCAATGTATTCGCTTTTGACGTTTTTCCCCCCCACAATCTTACTGTAAATTAAAAGGTTTATTTGATCTGCCTGCCGTTACACATCGCTGGCATCTATAGAAACAAAGACAGTTCACTTGAAAATGTTTTTCAACCTGGTCATAGTCACCAACTTTTTTGTCCACTTTCCCAAATCAACTCTAGCGTCAAGCTCTACTTTTTTCTTCATGATATGTATAATCGTGTGTCGACGCAATTGAGCTCTATACAACGTTGTTAAATTTGCCTTCCCATCCAAGACTGCCACCTAATAAAACAGCAACATGGCTCTCATAGGGATGCATTTGACAGTGTATTTTATTTGCATTTTTTACTCTTAACAGCAGTTACCATACTACGTATATCTAACTGCAAGTCAGATAGACTGTCTATTTGTGGTGAGCACATTGCACATCTTTATGACTTTCTCTTTTAGTAGGTGTTGACAACTGTGCAATCACCCCCTCCATTTGTGGCCATGGGAAATGTGTTCCTGTGCAGACTGGCTACACTTGCCAGTGTGAACCGGGATTCAAGCTCAGTGCTCTACAGACCAATTGTATAGGTAAGCAACCAGAAGACAGATTGACGGGACGAGTGATTTGTGAATATACTGACCTTGATACCTCATGATAATGTTGTTTTCCCTCTTCCTAAACAGACGTGAATGAGTGTGAGGCCGATCCATGTGAGGGAAAGGGCAGTTGCACCAACAGTTATGGCTCCTTCAATTGTCAGTGCTTCACCGGCTACAGCCAAGTGATCACTCAGAACAGGAAGTTCTGTCAAGGTAAGCGCGCATAAAACTACTCTGACATGTGCAATAGATCAATGATCACTGTTTTACAGCAAGTTACAAATCAAAGAATACTTGGCTCTTTTCATTAACTCATTGGGTGCTGTTGATGGACGTCCAATCTATTTAGACCGGAAGGACTGGCACTGATCAGTCGCTGCCCGTTTTAAAGTGAATTGGACATCTATTGCTGTTATGAATGGGACTCTGTTGAATTTAGCCAACACTGCCAAACTGACTTATTTTTTACCCCTGTATGTCATACACCCATAACCACTATTCTTTTGAAGGCATTTCACATATTTAAATAAATACAATAGCACCGCACAGTGATCACAGCCAATAACAATTGCTATTTCAGCCCATTTTGTAAGTGTTTTTTGAAGACTCATTGGGAGAGTGAACATTAAATATAGTCTTTTTTTGGATTCTTCCAGATATTGATGAGTGCAGCATACCCAACAAGTGCCAGAATGGCCATTGTGTCAACACAGAGGGATCATATAACTGTGAATGTGGCAATGGCTTTGTCAAATCCCACAGAGGCTTATGTGAAGGTGAGACCTGCTAAAAAGTCACCTCAACTGTTGTGTTCGTGCATTTTGTTTGACAACAGCTAAGCCTCCTTTTCTTTGCACAGATGTAGATGAATGTCAAGATCCCACTACTTGTCCCGATGGTGGGTGCGTCAATACTGTGGGGTCCTTTAGGTGCCAGGTCTGCAGCCCTGGCTTCAGACCTATCAGCAATAGATGTATAGGTAAGGACATGTAGCTAATCATCAGTAACCTTATGCAGTTTTTTGGCATTGTGGGCATCTATATTTATTAACTAAATAAACCACAGATGACTGTGATCTCAAAAATCTTTTCCAAGTGTGGCCTGGTGGAAGAGTGGTTAGCACATCCACCTCAATTCTGAAATTGAGGGTTCAATCCCAACTCTAAATTGCCCCTAGGCATGAGTCTGAGCATGAATGTTTCTCCGTCTCCTTGCCGTGGCCTGCGATTGGCTGGCCACCAATTCAGGCTGTCTCCTGCCTGCTGTCTATAGTTGGCTGAGATAGGCTACAGCACCCCCTGTGACCCTTGTGAGGATAAGAGCTATGGAAAATGAATGAATGAATGTTGTCTTAGCATCCCCAAAACCGCTGCACTGGAAATCATTCAGGTTTCATCCAACTGATTGAAAGGGTTCTGCATTAGGTTTCATTTAAAAGTGCTGCACTTCCCAAATTGAATTGCCAGACCCCGCTGAGTTGACACAGCAACCAGCTCCGGACATAATGAGCTGTCGACAGTCTGTGATCCAGTACCATTTAGCCCACGTAGGCTTGACTGAATTGCGGCTTCTTTGTTCAAAGCCACACTGACTGTTCATGTGTTAAAATGTATATAAAATTCATTTGTTTTTGTACTTAAAACAAACTTGCCGTGGATTTTTTATATCCTCCATACAAGGCAATAAGGCCAACATGACAGGTTAAAAACCACAGTGATGACGGCTGGATTATTCTCGGCCGTCCACTCTGGAGTCTATTCAACGCATTCATGTATGAAATATCAGCTCGCCGGCCCTGGTAATATCCACAATATTGTTTAAACATCTTCACTGTTATTGTTGATCTTCTGATATCAGTGTCCCCCGAAAAAGAAAAGGTTGTTTATATTACTTCAATTTGGGAGATTCCAAATATTTTCTCTTGGCCACAGCCTTGAACAAACAGCATGTTATTGTTGGAGAGCTCTGACCACTGTACTGTTGGGCCTACTGGGGGCCGGCGGGATTTGATTAGCACTAGGTGAGGGGACGGGGCAGTCACTGGAGATGTATGAGGAGGGTCAAACAGTCAACTCCCGACTGTGAAGAGGTCCCGACCCGCAAACAAATCTTCTCATTCAACCCGTGTCCTCTTACAGTGGTCTATTAGATTTACCAATGCATGTCGCACATATGGTGTGTGTTGCGTTGAAGCGAACACTGAACCCTAAAGTGGCCTAGTTACATAACAACTTGACTGGTGTGATTTACCAGATCACCTCTCCATGACCTTACCCTTAGTGACACCCTACTAATTTGTTTGGAAACCTAAGTCCCGAGCTTGACTGTTCCAGAAACGAGAAAAGATCAGACACCAAATAAAATTGACTTTAGAAGTGTTTCTTTAGAACAGTCTGCCATTTATTTTTTTACATGATCCAATTGTCAGGTTTCCATGCAGAACTCCTCATGAACTATTTTGTTCATTTGTTGCAATATGTGAAGAATAAATTGCATCGGAGGGATTAGGGGTAAAGATTTTGTCAATATAATACTTCTCCTGGGCTTCTGGGCAAAAACAGGCAGTTTTTAGTTTTTGCTTCAGCCATCTGACAGGACTGCATAGGCTTAATTACCATCGTGATGATGTACATCTCTATTGGCTCGTCTATGATAATCGCACAGGCTAAAGGGAGGCCACATGACTGCACCAGTCCAAACTAAACCCAGACTTTTATTTGTCTCTGTTTTATTTCCATCTATCACTTTTTTGGAATTGTTCTTTCTCCACCTCATTTGCAGAGAAATTAGTACGCTTCTTCTATGTGTTATTTAATGTCCATTCTTCTGACTTAGCTTTTCTCACCTGCCACAATTTGGATTGTTGCTAACACTTGACAAAACATTCCACTGCGAAACAGTGTTTTCCACAAGTAATGAAAGATGGATCAACAGGTGTTACAAAGTGGAAAAGATGGCAACCAGTTTTAATCGTAAAATTACCTAATGAGGAGAACTATTGGGCCCATTTAAAGAGAAATCCAATTTTACACGCGCATGATGTTTTCCCTAATGATTTTCCTTTCAGCACAGTTTCACAACCTAATTGGCTATTTTTACTTTTTAACCAGAAAAACCCTGGGGCACATATTTGAGAAGTGTTAAAAAAAACGTACATTAATGTTCATGCTTTGTGCTTTGATGGCCCGCCATATTCGCAGATGTGAACGAGTGCTTGAACCAAAACATATGTGGCCGTGGAAGGTGTGTCAACAGTGAGGGCTCCTATAGGTGCAACTGCTTCCAGGGATACAAACTCACACTGGACAACGTATGCCAAGGTAAGTCGGCAGCAGCCAGAGAGATCTGTGACCAAGCAACAGCTGTGTAAATACTTTCTACGTGTGCTACTGCAGAAGCTCCGTGGCAAATTCTGAGCTTTTATGAAAAAGGTTTCAAAGAATCCAAATGTTTCTTTTTATTTACTGAGGTCGCTTTCCATTTTCCACTATGTCTTCTTTTCAGATGTGAATGAGTGTCTTCTTCCGGGGATCTGCCCTCATGGGTACTGTACTAATCTGGAGGGTACCTACAAATGCATCTGTGACCAGGGTTTCCAACCCACCTCGGATAACAAAGCTTGTGAAGGTTTGCTGCGCATTTTATCACGTTGTTGCCCGTAATTAATAGTTGCTAGATTAAAAATGGTTGACCCCATCTCCCTTTAGATATCGATGAGTGCGCATCCAGTAGAAAGTGTCTGGAAGGAATTTGCGTCAACATGCCAGGTTCCTTCACATGCCAAAACTGTAATCCCGGTTTTCGACCCTCTGATGACGGGCTGAGATGTGAAGGTAATATTTCTCATTTTTAAATCGCAAGTAAAAGTCACATTTTTGGGGGATTTTTTTCAATCAAAGACTAACAACAAACATTATACATTTTTGCCTGTTAACTTAACATATTAGCAGTTAACCCTATAACAATTATCACCTACACAACAACACTACTTCACCTCAGTCAAAATTACTACCAAATCTATTTAACACTTTATATCTTCAATGTCACTCCTGAACAACTCTACCCACTTTGGAAGTAGAGGGGAGCACCTACAGCTTCCTTTCTCTCGTCTGTCAACACGGAAGACAAAACAAAACATAAATCGAACCTGAGTACAACTTGCAGGCCCAACCAAACTATGAGGAAAAATGTGAATTTTATAATCCAGAAACTATGGTACATCGATTATCCTCTGATGCTTGAATACTACTGATGTCGTTAATCATTTAGTAATCAATTAGTGATCCTCAGAAATGAGCCCAATAAAATGTTACCATTATAAATATACCAACACTGGCCCCCTAGATATGACTTTTCCATTACAACGCATGTCTGCAGATGTGGACGAGTGTTCTCAGGGGGACTGGTGTCTTGGTGGTGTTTGTGCCAACACGGCAGGGTCTTACACCTGCACCAGGTGTAAGGCAGGCTACAAAGTGTCTCCAGACCGAAGGAGATGTGAAGGTACGTTTTTTACGGCCTGGCCCACTCTTCAGAGAAAATCATTTGTCCTTCCAAGTACTCCTTTGACACACACTGGGCACCTTGACAAAACAAGTTTTCATCCAACTTGAAAAATTCCATTTACATTTTATCCGCGTGAGGTCTGAACATGTTGACGATGTTATTGTTGCTGTTCCACCCAGATATTGACGAGTGCCAGTCGCTGTCTACCTGTACCAACGGTATCTGTCTAAACTCAGAGGGCTCTTACACTTGTAAGAATTGCCCCACAGGCTACACAGTGTCGTACGATGGAGAGCTTTGTGAAGGTTGGTAACTCGGCACTCATTTTAAAAGGATCCATGCATAGCTTCGCGTCTTATCAACAGCGGATAAGATCTGTCATGGCGAATTAGCTGGGTTTCTTGCCGCCAGAGATTCTTCTTCTACTTCAGTGATTGTCTAATATCCTGTTCTGTTTTGTGCCAGATATTGACGAGTGTACGCTACCCACTACATGCCCCAGGGGAACATGCACAAACACGGAGGGTTCCTACACATGTGTCAGCTGTCAGGCCGGTTACAAAGTTTCAGAGGATGGACAGCAGTGTGATGGTGAGACTTTTGGAGGCCTGGATCATTTCACACTTGTTTACTCACACACAGATGTTTCTCTCGAGTGGAATGGATGTGTTAATGTGCTGTTTCCTGGGCATTTACCTGGTTCAGGTTTAGCGATGCATTATGTCCCATCTTTAAAATGCTTCGAGCATTGGTTATTTAACTCTTGCTCAAAACAAATATACATCGGTATCAAAATATAGAGTGTGATGTCCAAACGCTTCAGATAATTCAACCAGAACGATACACGAGTTCACATTTTCTAGCGTCACTGATTTTTAATTTAGCTGATTTCAATAGCCAGGGTGTATTTGTTGACAATCTGGGTTATGATGTGTCCATGTATTTGTTTCCAGATGTGGATGAATGCTTGGTAGCTAACGTGTGCCCAGGCCAGCTGTGCTCAAACACCCAGGGATCTTATACCTGCAGGAGCTGTGGTCCCGGCCTGCAGCTGTCTGAGGACGGATATGGCTGTGAGGGTAAACCGACCTTTAAGCTTACCTTCTCATCTTGTCCCGTTTGCGCTGTCATCATAGTCATTATCTAACCGGATCTATGCCACGATAAAATAAGATTGCTTTTAGACCCTCGAGTTGATTACAGTGGAACTTTACACAGTATGCTTTAATATGCCATGCCACGGTGCATAAGATCAATGGAATACAACATTTGCTTTGCCCAATCCAGTGAAGTTAGTTTTGCAATGACTTCATGAGAATGAGAAAAACCGGATGATTGTTTAATTCAAACGTGGCCCCGGTTACACACATACTATACTACGTCTTGTGTTTTTTAATGGAAGTGGGGATCTAGCTCGAGATGATGATCCCCCCACTTATGTGTGTGTCCCTGTGCTGGGAAAAAGTTTCACAAAACAACCCCAGGTCCAAGTCAGCCTCTGATAGGATTTAAATGATTTGATGGAAAATACTAAGGCCTTAATTTGAAATTAAGTCAACCGCCGTGCATCCTTCCTCTGTAAGCTCGCTATGTGGAACTCCCTCTGTTCACCCAAAGGCAAAACTGAGCCATCACTTAAGGATGACCCGCACTTTTCCCCCCTAAAAATACAATCCGTGCTGGAATTTTTTGTGATCACATAACAACTATCTCAGTCACTGTTTGTTTATCCAGAAATTACACACCACCTGAAATATCTAGCTGTTTTGCAGTCAGCGATTGTCTTGCAAACATATCTTTCCATCCCTTTTAATAAAACGCTCAGTGCGTTCATATTTTCTTGCCGCACCTACTGCAGTGTGCTCAAAGTGAAGCTCAGTGCACCGAAAATAATATAGGCAGACAGCGATGATATAGCATTTCAACAATGTGGATTCTTTGGCCAAGATAATATCTTCAACTTCTCTTCCGGTGTCTCTTAGATGTCAATGAGTGCCAGACCCCAGGTTTATGTCCCAGTGGCATTTGCATCAACACGCAGGGCTCCTACTCATGTATTGACTGTGACCCTGGCTTCATCGCTGGCCCCAATGGGCTCTCCTGTGAGGGTATGTGATCATTTGCAGTGGTTGTGATACCATATGCTATACCGTACATCATTTTAGTTGCAATAGCTGCTGTAGTCTTGGAGAAGCCAGGAGGTCTTTAGAGTAGGTTGCTGCATGTAAAACAATCTAAGCACATGAATTATAGGTCAATTCAATATTAAATATTCCATAGGTGTGAATGTGAGTGTTAATGTTTTTGTCTGTATGTGAGACAACTATATAGTCAACTGAGGTAGGGTCCATCTAAACTGTGACTCTAAGGAGGACAACTGCTTTCTGTTTTTGAACACAGATGTGAATGAATGTGAAGATGCGGGACTTTGTGTGGGGGGTCAGTGCACCAACACCATTGGATCCTACATTTGTGCATGTCCTCCTGGCCTGGAGCTGATAGATGGGACCTCCTGCAGAGGTAGATATTTCAGAGGACACCAGCCATGTTTTTTTGTACTTGCTTTGAACCCAATTGTACAAATGTCCTTCTGTTTCATGCCACAGATATCGATGAGTGTTTGACCATAGCGGGACTTTGCGGAGAAGGACAGTGTTTAAATACTGATCGCTCCTACATGTGTATCTGTCCAGATGGATTCGAGACCCTTGACAGGCACAGCGGATGCCGAGGCACAGTAACACACTATTGCGATCACACTAAGTAATGCATGCCTGATGTCAGATGAGAGTGATTTAAATCTGCCGTTAATCCTAATATGTCCAAGCACTATAAAGAAAAGTACAATGGAAAATGCTTACATTTACAGAATTGGTGATTGTAGGAAAACAATGTGTTCTTGTATCACCTCACATTTCTAGTTAGTTCTGAGACTCCAAGCAAGTGTGCTCAGGCCAACCTTTTTAATTGCCCAAAACCTCACCATCAATCAAACCACTAGCTTCACTTTTATATTATTCCAGCCGCACCCAGTGACCCACACAGTGCTATGGGGAAATAATGTTGCTTTGTCATCCGGCATGCAGAATAAGCTTCTCTTTTCAGCAAATTTGCTGTCAAAATAATTCAAAAGGATTTGAGTGGAATGTTCGAATTGAATCCATGTTTTTTCTGGTGTTTCTTGCCGGTACAGTAAAGGCCAAAGCTAGATAAATGACGCCTGTGGGGATGGGCTGGTCCATGGTTCAGGCTCTTGTATTTGGTAGTACAGCCCTGCTGTTATTTGAAAGATGAACTAGCTGAGGATCACTGCTTGCCCCGGGAAATATTCCCACCGAAGCTTTGGATGCTTGGTATGCAATCCTACCATCCTTCGTCAGCTACTTTGGCTGCCTGCCAGAAAAAATAATGGACACTGATTATCTTATTAATCAGGCGTTGTCACATACAGTAGTTTAGTTTATTCATCCAAACAAACAAAGCCAGATGCCTTTTGAGAACAGGCTTGATACGGATGCTGTTGTATAAACGGCAACAGGTGGATACATAGGTTTATTGTATCTCTCGAAATCAGGTTAAATTTAATTCAACTGTTAATGGCTTTTAGTGTACGAGGAAACTATACCATATAATTTTCAAGCCAATTCCTGAAAGTGGATAGTTTCCCACAGCATACTAATGCACCATGGCAGAGTGCAGTTTATGTTGATGCATTCAAATTTTGGAAAAGGAACAAAAAAAAATTAAATCTACCTCACTTCCCATGATGAATCCGAGTTATACTGCATGAGTGATGCTGTAATGCTCCAATTATTCTGCCACTAATCAAGCATGTAGTATTCGTTTATGATTCAGTGGGAACACTGAGGTAGATATTTTACTTCTCTTTCCTTCCTGTTTTCCTGAATACCATTACATGACTCAAATGTCTCTTGTGTTTAGACTGATGCTTGTTGGTTGCAAAGGTTTATTTTATAACATTCTTCTACTTTCTACCTTAGATGTGGACGAGTGTAGCAAGGACAACGTGTGCACTCGGGGACAATGCCTCAATACTGAAGGCAGTTTCATGTGCTTATGTGAAGCTGGATTCAAGTACAATGAGGACACTGCTGACTGTGAAGGTTTGACATGTCTTTAATCTCGTAGTGTGGTGATGACAGTGGTGTTTTAAAAAATATACAGCATACACAGTAAAGTCTTAGGTTACGTTCACACCACAGGACAAAATGCCCAATTCGATTTTTTGATATTTCAGATGTTTTTTTGTGGTGACGTTCATATTGCAAATACATATATGACTCGCAGTGCGGTATCAAGAAGTACAAGGTATTTTCTGTACCTTCATCCGAGCAGAGATTGGATATGAAACATTTGGGAATTGAATTGTTCCTACTGCATGAAAGAAAAAAAGATAGGTGTCATATATGGGCAGGAAAAAAAAGGAATTTACCTGAAGTGTGAACATAGACTGATTCTTTTCCATTATGCTACTAATAATACTTTCTTATTCATTTTTTTTTAAACCGAATAACTTGCATTTCATTATATTGTTTCTGTGTCAATGAATGAGAGGCATAGTGCTCTAAGCAGACAGTTTGCAACATCCAAAAAATCCAAAATACCGGGTTTGGGTAATTGAGTAAAAATGATCAGATACATTTGCTGATCGCTCAGAGAGAAGCCTGACCTGAGCCCCCCTACCACTATTCCCTAATAGACTGTACAAAAATCCTCCATAGTCACTCTTGAATATACATTCATCCAAGAAGAATGCAAAATTTCTCTTTCTTCAACTTTCTATACATTTCTTATACAGTGTTGGACATCTGATCGTTCCGCTACATTTAGAACGTATCTTAGACAGCAAAGCGCAGTTGACCATGACTAATTTTTGATAGTCAGAATGAAGTGCCCGAGCTGCTCAATGGCTTAAAAGAATGAAGGCTTCCTGGATGACATGACTGGAGGCCTGCAAGAGTCTTCCCCCAAGGAGAAGAGTGAATGACCCCATTGTGAGCAGAAGCCGTTTCTCCCTCTGGAACGTCTCCCTTTAGCTCCTTCACAAGTTCTTTGGTTGCTGTGATAATATTGTTCTTGGCCATTCCTCGTCCCTGCTGCGTTCACGGAGGACAGCTACACCACAGGCTTCCTGGATGACTCCAGCTGCACAGCCACTACACTTGAAGCGTAGTAGCTAAGGGGATAGCTAGATGTGTGTGGCGAGGCTGAAAGGGGTCACACGGCTGTATTTGTGCCCCTGATCGTGGCTTTTTTTTCTGACCAATCGCTCTCTGTCTTTCATACTCTGCAGACCAGAATGAGTGCAAGGAGTTCGGAAGCTCGGTGTGTGGTACCTGGCGCTGTGAGAATACCATTGGCTCATACCGCTGCTTCATGGGATGCCAGCCTGGCCTTGAGGGAGAAGACGCCACAGACTGTGGTTAGTGGGCAAACCACATGTAGTTAAAAGAGTAAAGGACACAATTTACCACATTTGAGAAAACACAGGCCAGGATTTAAATCCAGAGCCCTCCTGACAGAAAGAAGAGATACATACATACAGTCTATCGTCAATGTTCAAGCCTTATTCATCCATTTTGGATAACAGAAAACACATTTACACTTCATCAAAACGTGTAAAGATGACTAAAACACCTCAGGAAATATGTTTGTGGGTTGCCAGTCATAGCGGAATGGCACCAAAAGTGCAAAGTTAGAAGCACCACAGCTCTTGATGAGCTGATAGAAAACCAGCCATTAAGCCATCCTGTTTAATTTGGTTCCTTTACATCACTTAGTTATTGGCAATCACCTCCATCAGCTTCCAGTAAAAAACAAGTATCCAAACCTTTATGTGGCTTTAACATACTTTCATAGCTTTCAACCATCATATCTTATTTTTATTATGACTTTAACTAGAGAGGGTGGCAGTGGATGAATATGTTTCAGTGCCATTCATTTGTAATAATAGACTTCCAATCCAATTGAACTGGTTGTCAATCAACCATTTTTTGGAGTCTTGACATAGGGGAGAGTTGGTGTTTCAAATTTGCCCTCAAAACCGTGGGGGAAAAAAGAGGCAGTGGATGATGTCGGTAGCTCAAAACAGTTTGGATTGTATCTGAAAGAAAATAATTACGTTTGATTTTGATTACTTAGATGTCCACATACCTACTTTGTCCTCCCTTTGAAAGCAAGTTCCAGTTCGCCTCGTTTAGCTGGCCGTGTACGTGCATTTGCTACATCTGGGCCCCTTAGCTGTCCAACTACAATAGACGCATCTCCATGACATCCAAAGTGCACCAAATCTTGTGTGTTTACTGGCACAGACACCTTAGCTTTGTGATATTTGGGTTGTTTGCACAACCGTTTGATTTTATCGCTTGTTCTTTATTCTCCAGCGTAGAATTCGTCTTACTCTCAACGTAGAGGAAAAAAAGGCGAGTTATGAGCATTTTGAGAGCTAAAAGGTTCCGACATTTATTTCATCATTAGATTGGATCCAAACAGTCATTGAAGAGCGACAGGCAAAAAAAGGAAAGCATGTTGAGAGCATTGGAATGGAATGATGCTGTCTGAGCACAGATGGAAGCTGTCGGTTTTAATAGTGGCTAGTGTATGCATTTAGTGCTGTAAAATGCTTCATCGCACATACGGTGAAACCAACCTCGAGATTGGGAGATCCTTAGAAATTGCAATTTGGAATGAGCTATTTTTAGGAAAGATATACCTTAATAGCATCAGGTGAGGCCTCAATAAACCACATACAAAGTATCCACCTTTTTTTTAGATTAAGAATTTGTTTCATGTGTTGCCACTTGTCAAAATGTGGCATTCTAATAGACATTGCATTTGTGGAACAACAAAACAAAATTCTAAATTATTTTATTTTCATTCAACTTGGGTTGTCCAAATCCAGTATCTTCAGTCAACGTAAATTGAGGACAAAATAGACATTATAGAAAAAGCACCAGAAAATATAGTAGGTTGTCAGAATATTTAAAATATGAGGATCTCTTTCTTGTACGTTTTTTTTCAGTAGGGGGTTTCAAGGCTGAATACGGCACTGTTTCATCGTAAATCATAGTTGTCTCCATCAATGCACTTTGGGTTGTTGTCCATTGGGTATGATTATCACCCTTTTTCAGGATAAGTGCAGACTTCCCTGTTATCTTCATCGTCCTAAAAGCGTACTCCCTCAAGAACAGGTTTCTCTGCTAGTAAAAATCATCATCAATCATTCCAGAGGAGCTCATAACATGCACTTTCTGCATAGGGCGTAGTTTTATTTTTGAAGGGACGCTAGTTGACTTTGGCTCTAAAAGCTCTCCTCTTTTAGATTTAGAATTCATATTGCAAAAGGGGGAGAACGTAGTATCCATTTTTGTCAGCCTGTCTTAATTTTCTTGTGAAAAGCGGAACTATACATCAGTGGACCATGGATGTGTCATTCTTTAAATTTAGCACTGTATTCACAATTTCCCCTAAGCTATATGCATTGTCTTTAATAAGGCATGCCTGAGGGTAGAAAATGCATGCGGTTCAATTCATGTCAACTTTCTGGGCCAGCAAGAATAAAGACTTTGCCATGTGTGCGCATGCTTGCCATGTATTTATGCCCACTTCTTCAGATACAGATTATTGTGACCTGCTGCGGTCATGCCAGATGGGATATTGACGTCATGGTTGTGAAAACGCATAGACGGGATTCTCATGATATGTCATTGCTTCTCATTTTTTGCCCACTGGTGAAATGGCATCTGCATCTGGGTTCAATCAGTCTCATGGTTACCCACAGAATATAGGAGAAATATGGGTTGGAGGCCGTCGCTGGCTCTTATGCTATTCAGTGGACCACCTTTTGGTCCTGCTTTGCCCTTCAATCCTACAGCTTCCAATGGAACCTGAACTCCTCACCTTCTCCCCTGCCTCATTCCTTCCCTCAAGACAATTTACACTTGTGCTTGAGTTCTGACTAAATCGATTACTACATGGAAAGAACAAGAAATTAAATCTCATGACCCGCTGATGTGTGCCGTTGTCCCGCCAAAAATATTATTGCGATGATTAGCGCAGACTTAGACACATCGATAACGCCAGGTCAAGAAATGCTACCGCTAAGACGTCACTACATTTTGAGAGGAAACACATTCATAATAAAAATGATTGTGGTGTTCATGCCTTCATTCCGTTCAGGGATCATACCTTGATTGCATGTGGTTTGTAATACATTTTGTTCCACATGAGTGAGAGAGAAACAATTCTGTATCCACTTAACCTTCATCCAAATGCCTTTTCCCAAGGGGAAATAGGGATTTTTTTTCAATTTGTAAATAGAGGTGGCAAAACTACCTCGTAGTACACATCAACTCCTCATCAAGTAAAAGTACAGAAGAAGTTCGGTCTAACTAAAAAGAAGTAACAGGCCTATTTTGACGTGTCCAAGAGTAAACAATTCCAAAAACAGATGGGAAAAGCAAAATGTGGTCTGAAATATAAACAGGCAAACTTTTTACACGTGAAAAATGAACTAAAATAAATGTTGATTTATGAGTTTTTAAGACGAAGAATTTGATTTGACATGCCTATTTTTAAGAATAATAATTCAAAGTATCATTGACAGTAGTTGTGAAATTCTTCATTTGTGTATTCCCTTGAGAGATTATAAAAAGTATACCGATTTCATACACATTTTAACCGTGTCAAATGATACGGTTGAAACTGCAAGGGCAACATCTTAAAAACAATTTATAATATTTTAAATAGATTTTTATTTGTTTGTAAACTTTACATCCATATATTCATCTTCTGGACCACTTCTCTTCACGACTGTCGTGTATTAAAATTAAACATTTTCTTTTAATCGTCTACCAAAAGCAAACTCTAGGCTTAAACTACCTTGAATGTAAAGATGGCCGTGACTCAATCATGCTCTCAATCTGCATCCATTTCAGCCCACGTGTAGCAATTTAGGTCTGTGTTGAGGACAAGACAGCCTTGTTTCTTTTTTATTAGTGTGTGGGAAGCTCTACTCCCTGTCTCATGTAGTAGAAGTATCCAAGAAAGGAAGAGCCTACCAGTAAGCCTGCGAAAGTGGCTGTCTGTATTTCTGTACTAAACGGGGAAACAGGACGCCGGCCAAATGCTTTGCTCAAATCAGATGGGTTTTTGGCCCATTTTCCTCCTTTCTACAGTACAGACTAACTTATGAGTCCTTAGGGCCAATATAAAACTCATAATATCAGCATCGTATGTCTTGAGCATGAGCCATACAACAACATTAATGCGTTTATTGCGATTGATCAAATGTTTTACACGTGTATGGGCACTGTCGTGGTTTTATAGACTGCATTTTTCTTTGTTTGTAGAAGACTTTCCTGTTTCTAAGCTTAGTTACCATTAGTCATGGAAACTTTTACGTAGATTGCAGTGCTTATAGGGGGTGGTTATGAAACCAAAAAGGTCAACAGAAACCAAGCTGATAGCACAACAGTGGGGTGCTTTTTCTCATTTTGATATTATGCGGAAAATATTCTTCCTGTCAAAGCAATGAGTAAAAGTAAATAACCAAGCAGACAACCTCTCCCCCCAGTATTCATTAGGATTTTCTGCCTCATTAACAAAGCTAAACCACAATGCAGTACAATGTCCAGACTCACTAACTAGTGAGACAAAGAGAGTCTCTTATGAGATAAAATTACTCGTGAGTCATTTATAGAAGATCCCGTAACTCGCAAAGTATTTGCATGGCTAGTATCCATCATTACTTTTGCATTAGTCTCTTCCTCTCTTTCAGTGCCAGTGACAATAATAGACATCCAATCACTTTTCACTCATCTGATGTGAATTTAAATGAGTTTATCATTAGTAGATGTCCATTCCATTTGAAGAGGGTGGCTGGCAGCAAATGAACAAGCGTTCACTTCAAATAGATTGGACATCTCGCGCGACGTCAAAGAATGTGAGTGAAAACACAGTTAATTACACATGCACAAAAGAATGCTTTGGAACACTCCCCACGATTAAACGACACAAAAATGATCAGACTTTTTACGCTCTGCAGTTGAATACTAATGATTTCTAAACACTTTCAACCCAGTTTGCCTGTCATGTTTATCTAAATGTGTTCAGTTGCCACAACAACTTTATTCAATTCAGGGAAAGTTTTGGTCCCAGAGGTCACTGGAGTATTTTCTATCTCGTCTATGATTCCTGCATGATTAATGTTAGGTTCAGGCTTCTTATGGCCATGAAAGGCTATCTCTTGATAAATTATAAACTATCAATCAGAATCATAACATGATTTATCACATACTACTGGATGTAAGATGGATTTTCAGGCTCCTGAGCTGAAAGCTTCCACTTATCTACGAAGACATTTTTGCCTTTTATATATATATTCTTTATTCCCAGGGTATCAATATCAATATAATAAATAAACATGTTGGTATATTAGTGTCCTCAAAATGGTATTCCATCTTCCAAACCAAATGCCTAGAATTCCCATAATGCCACACTTAGTCTTTAGACTGGAATTTTGAAAAAAAAATGGAACATGCAGTACTACTGTCATTATTTAAATGTTGAGGCTCTATCAATATGAGTTCCTTGATGTTAACAACAATATTTACCTGATATAATTATGAAAATGCCACAAAAATACTATTTTTTTTACACAAAAGGATATCGAAAAGTCACCAATATGCAGGAATAGACAAATATTCCATGTGACAGGAACGTGCAATAAACGGTCTTTTGTCCAAGTAGCATCACTTTTGCTTGTGCTTACTGCACATATATAGTTTATACAGTGAATTAGGATACTTTTTTTTCATTCAGGTTTCACAGCCGATACTCTATCCCGACAGAACCTCTGGATTGACTTAAAAACAACTTGACAAGTTTCCTTGAATGAACTGACAAACACTAGTGTTTGAAAACCCTGTCACTGAGCTGTATAATACATATGTCCAACATATTTGACATGTTAGGAATACTGTGGTTTTGCTTGTTATTGTAAGTCAAATTGGAATTGGGAATGAAAGCGTCTTACAACTTGCGTTTACTATGTATTTTTAGGCGGTGACATTGCAAACATTAAAGGCTTCCTTTTGCGTGCGTTCTTTCACCTCCACAGACATAGATGAGTGCCTCAACCAGACCATCTGCGGGAAACACGGATTTTGCGAAAACACCGATGGATCCTATCGCTGCGAGTGCAATCTGGGCTATTCAAACCCACCTGGAGATACCAGCACGTGTGTTGGTATGAATACCCATACTGATTTATACGATATATTTACATTTAAAGTCCCACCTCAGGGGCTACTTCACTGAATTTGATCGACAGAACTCGACTGAGCCACAACCGGTCGTGCTTTTTCATTGTAAAAGTAAGCAGAAATGGCACAAAACTCAACGATCATTTGCCAATGCAGATGAGCAAATGAGTTAAGCTTGTAAAACCAACTTCCCATGATACCGAGACAGTATATGCGCTACTGTGTCCTTATGGAGCACATGCCTTTGTGTACACGTCAAATCCTTTTATTGACCTTGCGACCCCTCCCTCAGATGTGAATGAGTGCGAGATGAGCTTGGCACTGTGCGGGGAGACCCTGTGTGAGAATTTCGATGGCAGCTTCCTGTGCATCTGCCCCAACGCCAATGAGGAATTTGATACCACAACCAGCCGCTGCCGCTCCCTCGGTAAGAGAATTCCGCGAGCGCCCAAACTCCCTCACCGGACTTAAATCTGCATCTTATCAACAAGAGACGTTTTCCTTCATTTAACAAGCCATATCCAACTGATTTAAATAACAAGCCTGATGAGGTGGATGTGAAATCCACTGTATCTGTTAGGCGTTGTTCGGACTGATGACCAAAATTTGATTTTTTTTCCCCATCCTTATTGAAACTGGAGAGATTTGCAGTCCGAATAGTCACAGACTGTGGTTAGTGGTCAAACCAGATGTAGTTAAAAGAGTAAAGGACACAATTTACCACATTTGAGAAAACACAGGCCAGGATTTAAATCCAGAGCCCTCCTGACAGAAGGAAGAGATACATACATACACAGTCTATTGTCAATGTTCAACCCTTATTTATCCATTTTGGATAACAAAAAACACATTTACACTTCATCAAAACGTGTAAAGGTGACTAAAACACCTCAGGAAATATGTTTGTGGGTTGCCAGTCATAGCGGAATGGCACCAAAAGTGCAAAGTTAGAAGCACCACAGCTCTTGATGAGCTGATAGAAAACCAGCCAGTAAGCCATCCTCTGTTTAATTTGGTTCCTTTACATCACTTAGTTATTGGCCATCTTCTGCATCAGCTTCCAGTAAAAACCAAGTGTCCAAACTTTTTGTGGCTTTAACATACTTTCATAGCTTTCAACCATCATATCTTATTTTTATTAGCGGAGCGGAGAGATTTGCAGTCCGAATAGTCACTAAGTACAGAAAAACAATTTTTGCGAGATAGATAAAAATCACATAGAGGAGGTAGGTAGGGGTCCAATATGGACAACATGCTTCTCACTCAGAACATCTTAGATTGGTTTTGAGTGTCCATGACATCACTTTCTTGATGCTGATCTGAACAGGCCCAGTTCCGATTTGCACATGATTTTGTGTGTTGCTACAGAATATTGATTGTATTTTCCCCATTTTTTAAAAAATAAAGTAATAATAAAAAAATAAAAAATAATCTAAAACTGATTATTTACCTTTCCTTCCTTTCTAATTAAAATAAAACAAAAACATAGGTTTAAAAAAGGCAATATTTACTGATTTCCCCTTCATTTTTTATTTAGAGAATCAAAAAAAGGACAATATTTGCTTTTATTCTATTCATTCATTCATTTTCTGTACCGCTTATCCTCACAAGTGTTGAGGGGGTACTGGAGCCAATCCGAGGCAGCTGACACAATGGCCCACTAAAGGAACAAATTACTATGCTTCCTTGTCCAAAAATGAGTTTGACACCCCTCGTTTTGTCCTGTTTGCTTCCATTTGTTTCACAGGCTAAGTGCTACGTTCGGTTGGAAGGCTTGTAAAATTTGTATGAGTCTAATCCCCTAGACAATTGATGCTGTAACACCTTCAGGAAAGCTAGCAAACACCCCGAGGCCACGGTTACTGTATATAGGGCTTTCCCACCAAGACAAACAAGGATGGATTGTACTTAGTGATAATCGCACGGGCATCTCCTCTAAGATAACAACGCAATGACACTGACGTGACACGTTGTGATTGCACGGAAAATCACTTTAAGTCGCAGGAATATCATCACGTCCCTCACTTCGGTCGGCGTACAGGAATCGGGCGTATTGTCATCATTAAGCGGCGCGCCCTCGGCAGGGTTGTTTTTCCTTCTGCCCGGACACTAAACCCCAGCTATGCCTCTGTTTACATTTTTGCTACATTCTACTGTTTGCTTTTTGACGTGTGTTAATCAATCATGCGAATGTGAATGGTGTGTTGACTCACATGCCAGTGTTTCCATTTGGCTAAAGCCTACGGGCAAAATGCCTGAGCCCATGCCTAATGGACAAATGACTGGGAAGACCAGAGTGATGCACCACCTACCAGGAGGCATGCAGACACATTGACTCATAAAGCCACTTGACAAAGTTTCTGCGTGTTATTGGGCAATTATACCATGAAATGTTTGAACTTGAAAATATTTGTGTAGTTTCCCCAAGTCATTTATGATCATATTTTAAAAAACAAGAAAAGGAAGATCAAATTCAACCAACAAAAAGAAAAATGACCACTAAGAATGACTGGTGCGATTATAATGCAAAAAACACATTTTGGAGAAACCACATTTGACTTTTTTATTGTGATGGCTTGGGCGTTGTTCTCATTCATAAAATCATCATTTTTCCAAGAATTGTTTGAAATTATATTTGTTACAGGTTCCAACTGTTTTGAACTTAAGATAATATACCGTATTTTCACGACTATAAGGCGCACTTAAAAGTTTTAAATTTTCTCCAAAATAGACAGGGCGTCTTATAATCCAGTGTGCTTTATATATATGGAAAAATAAAATAAAATGTGTCATTCATTGAGGGTGCGCCTTATAATGCGGTGCGCCTAATGGTCGTGAAAATACGGTAAATAAAAAACAATCTTAACTGTTTTGGTGATGTTTTAAATTTTCCAATCATTAAATAAGTTTCAAGAGATGTATTTTTACACGCAGGTGACACCGACCTAAAACCCTCCATTTCTGCGGCCCCCTCTGCCGAGGAGAGGAAGGAATGCTACTACAACTTAAACGACGCCAACTTCTGCGACAATGTTCTGTCCCGTAACAGCACCAAACAAGAGTGCTGCTGTACCGTGGGCGCCGGATGGGGGGACAACTGCGAAATCCACGCCTGCCCCGCACAAAAAGGAGGTGCAAACACATTTTCAATGACCCTCATGGAATGAATTTCAATAACCATGACAGTTTGAAAAATAAACAAAGTACAATTACTCCTTTCCAGATGACTATCACCAGTTGTGTCCTCATGGCAATGGCTACATACCACATCCCACTTCCACGACACAAAGTCCATCTGAACAGCGAATCTACATAGGTACCGATGTCATGAACATTCTTAAAATGACGACAAAACCTTTATAATGTGCAATCCAGTTGAGAAAGAAAAATAAGTTTCTCAGAAATAATAATAGGGGGGAAAAATGTAAAAAAATAGCCATTGTTTTTGGGAAGTGGCTGAGGACAAACATTTTTCAATGTTGGTGCTATTTCACCCAACCAATCAAATATCAGTATCCCAAATGCATCTGTGCTCAAGTCTATCAGTTTGGATGTTTGTCACAAAACAGATGTGCTTCGGTTTGAACTATATTTTCTCCATTAACACATGTTTGAGAAATTTGGGATTTCAATAATGAAATACTTTAAGCACCTGCCTTTCGCTTGGTCATTTACACTTGTTGTTGTGCATCCCTTTTAAGCTTTTATAGCTTCCACAACATTGGCACTGAATAATATATTTTTCATGTTCAAAGCCAAATTAACAAACATAACAACAACACCCATCTTTTACAAGGTAACTTTGGCCAATAGGTTGCATAGCTGGATCACAGTGTCATGACGGCACCATTGTTTTTAAAATAGTGAGCCAATATTTCCTGAAGCAGCTTAACTCCATGTTTGTCTCTAATTCTTTTTGACCCTCCGTCTCCTTTTTCTTCAGATGCAAATGAGTGTGAAATGTTTGGATCAGACATTTGTAAGAATGGACAGTGTGTCAATCTATTCCCCACTTACACCTGCTACTGTCGCTCCGGATTCTACTACGACAATGTCAGGCTCGAGTGCGTAGGTAAGAAAGCTATCCCAGTTTTTCCCAGTTCAGAATCACCAGAATGTCCCAGTTTTTCCCAGTTCAGAATCACCAGAATGTGCCAGTTTTTCCCAGTTCAGAATCACCAGAATGTCCCAGTTTTTCCAGTTCAGAATCACCAAAGATGATAGCTCTAGTGTCTCCCGTGCCAGTATTCTGACTTTCTGTTATTGACACCACATGTCCCATTATGCTTATTGCTTTCAGTTACAAAGCATATGTTTGAACTTTTTGTTTTGGTACGGCATTCTTCTGTGCCTGTAAACAAACCATCAGCTTTTTAGGTCATGGAATGGGAAAATGTTTGTGATTTTGACAATGAATACAAATAAAAGGCACCAAACAAAACAATTACTACATTTTATTGCAAGAAACAAATCATTGTATGACAATTCTATTACTATTCAACAGTCTTTGATTTACCTCTGTGTTTTTCAGATTATGATGAATGCGAATTTAAAAACTCTTGCGTGGATGGCGCATGCGTGAACACGCCGGGCTCTTTCAACTGTTTCTGCAGTCCGCCATTAGTGCTTGACAGCTCGCGGCAACGCTGTATAGGTGTCAACACAACTGAAGGTGTCACATTCAAAAAAACACAGACTGTGACCCAAAATCAGATTTTAAGAACTGAATCTTGTTTTTTTTCCATTCTAGAAACAATAGAATCTAACTCCGATGTACACATGGATATCTGCTGGCAGCGTTTGGAGGGAGACAACGTGTGTTCAGATCCCCTGCAGGGTCGAAGAACAACCTACACTGAGTGTTGTTGCCTTTATGGAATTGCCTGGAGTGGACAGTGTGCCTTCTGTCCCAGGAAGGACTCAGGTGCCAAAAATGAGCATTTTATTTATTCATATTTTCATTAATTGTAATTTTGGCATGCTTTGTAGAGTATTCTTTGGCGTCCGATGCCTTGTTCCCACATTGCAAACACGCTTGGTTCATTTAAGAATGTAAATCGGTGACTTCTAACCCATTTCACTGGTAATGATTTATTTTCTTTGGGCCAAATAATATTTAATTAAAATAAGTAGTACAACAATAGAAGTATATTCAAAGGGTGAGAAATTTGAGGATTTGACCAATCATAAAATATGAGCAAACACAACATAAGGTTGCAAAACTCTAAAGTAAATGTTTCTGATGTATGAGTTTATTCCTAAATCATTTAATTTTTTTAAAAATGACAAAAGCACAGAGTCTCCTATTGAATTTTGACTCTCTTTGGAAGGACTGACTAAAATACGGAAAAATGCTGGTTGCAAAGGTAAAATGGAGGGTTCTTGTAAGTGGAATTTCCCCATGTGACCTCTTAATTTTGGATTGGTATCTATTTGGAAAGCTGAGATTCTATTTGATGTCATATTTACTATTGAAAACTTGGTTACTTTGACTCGTTATGCCGTTCTGGATCACATACCGCGTATTCCGAGGGACTGACTAACACAACAAGTGGAAGGTACAGATAGATGAGTGACAGGATGTTATATTTTTTCATAATTTAGCGTATCCAACCCAAACTTCTGCTATGTTTTGTTCAGAGGACTACGCGGTCATGTGCAATCTCCCTTTCCGAGGAGGTTCAGACAGTCTACGAGAGCGTCCGGGGTACGAGTACGGCGTCGACGGGCCCGAGGATCCCATGGAGCCTTTCGCTCCTTCGTATTGGGACAATTACGGTGGCCCAGCGGGACCATACAACGCACCCGCAGGCGTCCCTCTGTTCAATGACAACGACTACAGTGTCCGACAGCCGCCTCCCCGGTTCCCCGTCCAGCGACCTCGCGAGCATCAACCTTGGCTGGTGGATTCCTTCTCTGGTGGGTGGAAATCTTTATCTTACCAGTCTCATTCAAGGAGTCCAAAAGACAGGTCGTACATCTTCAGTTAAAGTTCATTCTTTGACAAAGTTCTCTTTGTGTTTCCAGAGCGCTACGATAGCTTTGAGGGTCTCCAAGCGGAAGAATGCGGCATCCTGAACGGCTGTGAAAACGGACGTTGCGTTCGCGTGAGGGAAGGCTACACCTGCGACTGCTTCGACGGTTACCTGCTGGATCTAAACAAGATGGCCTGCATAGGTGCGCTCTCGTGACTCGCCACACGGAAAACGGTGTCATTTACGTTATTATATCGGCCTGAAGTGACTTTAAAAATTGGAATTTATTTTCAAAGAACAGTTGATTTACTATTGTCAGGTTTGTAAGATTGTTTGGCATTGAGTCATTCTAGTTGGTCCAAAACGTCCTCTTAATAAGTTGAAATCATACTTTAGCGATCTTTGAGTTTAAACCTTGTGGAGCCGCGCTTGAAATTTACTGCAGTGAGGCAACTCTTCATGCAGCTTAAGGAGAAGATTCACATTTAACAACCTTGCATTAGCTTGTGTTTTATGGCCATCTAATGAAAACATTTTACTCCTCTAAAGCGTTGTCTGTTAGCCTTCGGCCTGGCCACTCACTGCCAAGAATAAGGCCTTGAATCTCCGTCGCCTCACTCTAACTACAACATCGGGTTTTCAGATCTCTTAACTGTGCTTTTTGTCTATGAGACAGTATTATTATGGAATGCGATGATTACACTATTCCGTCATTGTACCGGCTTTGCAGCTTCAAGGTCGATACGGAGCCAACGGAAACACGTGGCGCGACGCCTGCTCATGTCATGTGTTCTTTGCCCGCAGACATAAACGAGTGTGAGGACTTAAGCGAAAAGGTGCCCTTGTGTCAGAATGGCCACTGCAGCAACACGGAAGGATCGTACAAGTGCACCTGCTTACCCGGCTTCGTGGCCTCCGCCAAGCCGCACCAATGCATCCCGGCCATCCCGGAGCCAGCACTTCCAGAAATGGAGAACTGAGACCAGCACCGGTTTCTCCCACTTCCTTTAATGTTGAACTTTCACTCCTCCTCTGGCCTTTTTTCTCCTCAGTGCCTGGCACAGTGACGCTGAAACGTCCAGACTCCCAAGTCCTCGCGACAGACACGGTTTGCGTCGACTCACAACACGCTAATCATTGAATCAGAGACAAATAAAAATAGGGCGTGTGCAAGACATAACAAGGGATTCCACGGATTGAGTTTTGCATTTATTCACCCCCACCTGGAAATGATTTGACAAATTTTATTTTTGAGTCATGTGAATGAATATAAAAAGTCTACCTTAGGGTGTCTGAACAGTTTAAATGGTGGCATGTCTTCAGTTAAGTGTGCAGTCTGCCATCACATGATCACAAGTGGTTATTTAAAGTTTATTAGGCATTTAAATTGGGGGGTGCTAGACTTTTTATATCCACTGAATGTTCTGAAAAAAATGTGGATCTCATTTCAATTTATTCACAAAGCATTCCCCCAGCATAGTGTTGGTAATCACTGCTTGTCCATAGGCTTGAGTGTGAATGGTCATTTATTTCTGTGACCTGTGATTGACTGGCGACCAGTCCACGCTCCTCAACCATGGGGACAAGCGCAATAGAAGATGGATGAATGACACTTTTTACGTATTTCTTTTCCATGTTGAATTACAGTTGAACAGCAAGCATCGTGTCGAACGTACGGATCCAAGAGCTGGAAAGACAAGACAACCAAACGTTTCAAAAATAAAAGCTTCAGCCGCCACCTTTAAAGACCCGAAATGTATATGATGATCAGATTATGAGGTTTTCTAAAGGTGCAATACGTACTTGCCTTCATCGGTTTGACCACTCACTCACCATCCCACACAATACTTCCTTAGAGAAAATCAAACTAACAGTATTAACTTATTTTATTCTATTGATCAAGTAGGTTTGAAACTACATTATTGTCTTTTGTCTAAAATAACACTCAATCGAACCAATATCACCGCTTTTTTTAGTATAAATGCCTGCTTTTGTATACACAATTCAATCAAATGATTCATTTCCACTAAGACAAAGACTCCAATGGAGAAGTTTGGTATATTTTGTACAGCTCTAAAATTGTTTTTTTTATATATATATATAAATAAATATTGTATCCTTATAATGCTTTATACAATATTTTTGTTTAACATACTTTTTAAAAAAAAATCTGGAAAAAAAACTTGACTTTATAGTTTTGTAGATTGACACAACTATAAAATAATAATAATAAAAAAATGTTTTTTTTGTTTTAGTTTTTTTTTTTTTAAAGAGCGGCTGACACTGTACCAGAGGAACTGTGTATAATCTGCCCTGTGGAGCAGAATGTTTTTTTTTTTCTTTTCTTTTTGGCGGGGGGAAAAGTGCCAGCACTGTTCTTATTCTAATGGCAGACATTTTCAATTTCATTTCAAAGACAAGGCTGTTTGAATTTTAAGCATCAACTTCTGTATGTTACAACTCTATGGTTATATGTTATTAATTGTGAACATTACTTTTTTTCAGTCTGCTGTTTTGTTTTGTTTTAATTTTATTTTTATTTTGAGTCCTGAATGTATCATACTAGACAGCCTTGGCCTACTTGTTTTCCTTTATTTGAACTTTTTTATATTGTCGTTCAGGTTTAATGAAATCATTTGCTTAACAGACACCTGGCAATATGCAAACATGGAAGCATGTATATATTGAAGTCTAATTCCAATATGCCCCTCGATTCGATGTGCACTGTACGTTGACTGTGCTGTTCTAATAATCACCTGAAGCAGATGGAATGTCTAACATTTGGGTCAAAGTTGGAACAGTAATGGCCCATAAAAAGCCACAAATCACCCAATAATAATGTTTTGTACAAATGCTGGTGGTCAGCGGGAATATTATGCTCATTCATTTGGTTTACCTCTTGACTGTAATCACTGCCAGTCATCCAAATAAAATTTTTTAAAAATATACATCGGCTTTGTGTTTTCTTACACGGAAATCATGCCTATTTAGTTATTTAAATATAGCCCTTTCATTCAGATGCTTTTTTTTATCATTCCCATCAATTGGTTTAAAATGCTGAATATTATTGGGTGTGAATGGTTGTATGTGGCTTGCGATTGGCTGGCAACTAATTCAGGGTACCCCCTGCCTCCTGCCCAAAGGTTGGCTGGGATGGGCTCCAGCACCCCCGCGATCCTTGTCAGGATAAGCGAATGAACAATACTATCAGTTTAAACGTTTATTTTATTAATACAAAATTATGGTATTATTTGAATGAAATGAACAATGTTGGAAGGCCATCTTGTGGTAAAAAGTGACGCTACACAGACGGTTTTCCCGATTTGTGAACGAATAACATGCTCAGATTTGTTGAGCGTGGAGACTTATGGGATGCGTATGTAGTTCGCCCTTCTACTAATGGGTTGAATGTAACAGCGGACTACCACTCCCACAATGCACCTCGGGACTAGTGCCACCACTCGATCCAGCACACTGTCGCAAACTCACTGTGTACACAGTGAACACTACTCTAATACGATGTTGACTATTTTAAGGTCTATAGAACGACAAAAAAATTATATTGTTCATGAACGTATTTGTAGTTGTCCGGAAGAACCACTTTTGTTGAACGAGTGGATTTAATCAAGATCAAGCTATCATAATTAACGATAAGTATGAGTTTCATCAACTGTGACGCGTTCAGGGACAATTCAGACACACGTGGTTGTTAATAGACAAATATTATGATGCTTATCTTGCAATATCATTGAATTGTAGAACATAAGCATTGACATGTCTAATGCCACAGTTGGAATGGGCGTATTTTAATCTAGCGTTCTAATGGAAAAGGAACAATGCTCCACGCAGTACCACATAACAGGGGATTCAGCAATGAGAAACAGAAAGACCTTCCAGGCACCCACTCCCCAGTGTACTGACAAAAACCCCATTGAGGATGGACACTTGACAGAGGATGACAGTCAGCAAGCTAATGGGCCTTACTACAGAAGAAGATCCAACAGTGATGAGTCCAAAAGCAGAGGATTTTTTGTTTTGTTGGCAGGACTGGCCTTCTCCACACGCCTCTACAAAATAAAAGAGCCTAATCATGTCTGGTGAGTATGCAAAACATGCATCCGTCCACTTTCTGGACAGTAGTTAAGCAATGGGGCAACAATAAACAGCTATACTCACATTGTCATGCAATTTACACAAGTCTGATAAATGTAAACAGTGCACACAAGTGCAGAATTGTTACAGATTGGATAACCAAACACTAGTAAAATCACCATGGATCCTCACATGAATCATTTCTTGTGCTTTTGGTCTTTTAAGCTGGGACGAGACACACTTTGGGAAGATGGGAAGCTACTACATCAACAGGACCTTCTTTTTTGATGTGCATCCTCCTCTGGGGAAGGTGAGATATCAACATATTTGTCTTTCACCCTGGGAAAATAAATATGGCAGTGGCTCCTTAGCCGGTAACTGGTCAAATAGTTCCAGAGGCTAATTAGCCGGTAACCTATTATTTAACATTGAGTGAATAGGGGATTATCTAAGCCATTCAACCAATCTTATTGAAATTTGATGTGTTATTGCCAATTGATAGAATTTACCATTAGGTGAATAGGGATTTAATGACTATTATTTAGGCAGTGGCTCCGTAGCCGTAGTTTCTTACTATTTACCCCACACATAATTCTTACCGGCTAAATAGCCATATGGGGCCATATAGGCTATTTGACCGGTTACCGGCTAAATAGCCCCTGGGACTATTTGACCGGTTACCGGCTAAGGAGCCACTGCCAATAAATATACCGTATTTTCACGACTATAAGGCGCACTTAAAAGTCTTAAATTTTCTTCAAAATAGACAGGGCGCCTTATAATCCAGTGTGCTTTATATATGGGAAAAAAAAGAAAATGTGTCATTCATTGAGGGTGCGCCTTATAAAGCGGTGCGCCTTATGGTCGTGAAAATACGGTAATTCACCCGGTGCGTTTTTGTTGTTATTGTTTTTTCCAGATGCTAATAGGACTAGCTGGTTACATGAGCGGCTACGATGGTACTTTTCACTTCACAAAACCTGGAGATAAATATGAACACCACAACTACTTGGGGATGAGAGGGGTATGCAACCTATATTATTTGGAAATGTAACCTAAAAAAGATGTATTATGAAAAGAGAAGAAAAATAAATGTACATCAAGGTGTTTAAAAAATATATTTTTCACATCTGATACACATTTCTCCTCTAGTTTTGTGCTGGTTTGGGCTCTTTTCTTCCTATCTTTGCCTACCTCATTGTAATGGAGCTGTCTCACTCTCACACAGCCGCACTCATCGCTGCTGGGCTAATTTTATTTGGTAGGTCTCACTCAATCTGATCAAATCCTTTGCTATATACATAATCGTTCAGTTCATGTTGTGGGTTTCTTTCTGACAGACACTGGCTGCATCACTATTTCTCAGTACATCCTTTTGGATCCCATACTCTTGTTCTTCATCATGGCAGCAACGCTTAGCATGGTCAAGTTCAACGGGGAAAAAGACAGGTTGCCATTTTTTTTTAACTATGTGCTTTTTTGAACAGTTTTCATGTTACATTAATGTAAGCATGTATATTTTGTATATTTTATTGTATGTTACTAATTCTTGAGACCTTCAACAGTTCTTATTAAATAGTTTCAAAGTTCAAAACATTATGGCTACATTTGTGTAACTTTTTAAGTTGTTACACAATGTCTTTGGTCTTGTAAAATCTTGCATTGTTATTCTAAAAACATTTTTTTTCATTCTTTATACATTACAACTTTAAAAACATCAAATCTTCAGTCTCTTAAAACAGCTTTTTTTCTTAGAACATTTATTGTTGTTTTTGGAACATTGCAATCTTTCTATATCGAGTGTGTCATCCCAAAATTCAACTCTTTTAATCTTTCAAATTTTAATAACATTTTCAGCTATTTATGTCTTTAATTAGGGTTTTTTTTTGATAGCTGATTACTAAGTCTTTATTTTTTTCCATTGTAATGAATAATTTGTTCCAAGAGATTTATTGTCTTATTTCTATTTGCCATATTCTCGTATTTAAATTATACTCCATCTCAATAATTGTCTAAAACCATGAAAATTGTTCATATTGGTCTACATTGCTAACACCGAATCATTTGCATTTCTATATTTTTTCAGGCCTTATTCTTCCTCCTGGTGGTTTTGGATGCTACTAACTGGTGTCAGTCTTGCTGGAGCTTTGGGGGTGAAGTTTGTGGGTATTTTTATCATCATCCTGGTGGGACTGAACACAATATCTGACCTGTGGAGACTTTTAGGCAATCTGGACCTATCAGTGGTAAACACTAAATAGTCAATGCTGAAAAAGAAGGTAAAGAAAGCGGACTAGTGATAATACAAGCATATTTTCTGGCATTAGATGGACGTCGGAAAGCACCTCCTGGCTCGCATCCTAGGGCTCATCCTGCTTCCCCTCTTCCTCTACACGACAATATTTGCAGTCCATTTTGTGGTGCTGAACAAAAGGTGAGTGTTTGTGTTACGATTTGACGTCACTCGACATCATTGGATTAATCATCAGTGTGCTTTTTTGTTTCAGTGGAACAGGAGATGGTTTCTTCAGCTCTGCTTTCCAGTCTCGTCTCATTGGGAATAATTTATACAACGCCTCGATGCCTGAATGTGAGTGTAATGTATTTGTCTTGTCTATCTGTAAATGTAAAATTAAGAAAAAAAATGTTTTAACTAATTGGTTGCCATTGAAAGATGAGCATTCAGTGTGTCCTCCCCCAGTTTAAATGAATTGAATGCCTTTTGCTATCAATGGCAACAAATTTGTTTAAAAAAAACCTAATTGCTAAAGTAAGGAAATTTGTTTTCTTATCTTGTGTAGACCTGGCGTATGGCTCCACTTTGACATTGAAAAACCTTCGTATTTCTGGTGGCTACTTGCACTCACACGTGCATTTGTATCCAGATGGAATTGGAGCAAAGCAGCAGCAGGTGAGGAAACAAGGAAATGTTTTCATTGTGTTTATCACCCTCAATGACACTGAATGATCTTATTGATTTCAGTGACGTGCTATTCTGTACACTCAGAGAATGTACATTAAATACTATATGTCGCCACCCTCGTAAGATAATTCCCTAAGTTGTTTATTAAGAAAAATAGTCACGATTGTTTGTAAATATCAAAAATTCAATGCTTACATTTTTACATTTTTCTGTGAGAACCAGCGTGTTGTATCAGGCTAAAGGCTGCCATCTATTGGCTAACTCACCTACATGCAGTATTTTTAAGTCCACACTACCATGGATGTACAAGCTAAGTTGGAATCTACCTGTAAAATAAGCCTTCAATTATTAGTTAATCAGCCCTGCTACACAAAGTTAAAATTTGGGCTTCAGGGATTGATAGATACTCTCGATTCAGTCAATTATCTTTACAAAAGTGTCGCTATACACTCATATGGGACTCTTGTTTTTCCTAGATTACAGCCTACCTGCACAAAGATTACAACAATGTATGGGTGGTTCACAGGCACAATGATACAAACTGTAAGAAATAATCCAATCTTTAACCCTATTGTCCAATCATAATATTTATTACATTGGTAATTGTGTTTTAGCTCAGTCCGGGGCACCTGATCTGGTTCGTCATGGTGACGTCATCAGATTGGAGCATAAAGAGTCAGTAGACTCTTGAAAAATAGGCATTCCTTTGGAGCTATTCTTTCAAACAAGTAAATTACTATTATATGCTTTTCATGGTTTTGTCAGAACAAGCCGGAATCTTCACAGTCACCTCCATGCAGCGCCACTGACTGGGAAGCACTACCAAGTAACGGGATATGGCACTGTGAGTAGGCAAGACCCGGAAAAAAAAATCCTTTCTAGTTTGTCTCTAAAGTAGAAATCATTGCAATCAGGCCCTGTCTCTATTTAGAATTACACTGGTGACATCAATGACCTTTGGCGAGTGGAGGTTTGCGGAGGGCAGAAAGGCGATCCTGTGAAGGTGCTACGGAGCAAAGTTCGTTTTTTGCACAAAGCCCTGGGTTGTGTGCTTTTCTCTTCTGGGAAAACCCTTCCCAAATGGTAAGGCGCCAGCGTGTTTTGATTCCATTTTAGGAGAAGATGACCATATCTTTCTGTTTAGGGGCTGGGAACAAGTAGAGGTTACATGTACTCCTTACTTGAAGGAGACTCTCAGCTCTCAATGGAACATTGAAGATCATGTCAATGCCAAATGTATGAGACACTATCTCATTTTTTTCTCTATATTTTTCAAATCAAGCATTCACCATTCTGTAATCTTTTTCCCTTTTCTTTTTGGTAGTGCCCAACATCAGCCTGTCAGGGCTGAAGCCTCATTTCCTAGAAATCCTGATGGAGTCTCACGTTGTAATGATAAGCGTAAGTAACTTTTTGCATGGCAACGCGCTCGTAACATAACATAAACAAATTTAAATTAACTTGGATTACGATTCAGACACACAAAAATAAGTTTAATCTAACCTTACACTAAACTTAATTATAATTTTGTTTTAAATTTTGATACCTTTCTTCTCCCGGGCGGGTTGGTTCTATTTGCCCCGCCTCCACCCTGACTTTCAGATGCAAACTATCGAAGGTTGTTTGCTTTTGTATTCCCTTCAAAATATTCCCAAAATGATGCACACAAATGTCTTCACAATAGGATAACGCATGGCCACTTGCCAACTTGCCCAGGAAGTAGTACTCCTCTCGTATTAGCGACGAGAGAACAAAAACACTGAAAAAATGCAACGCTCCGCCCAGTGCTCGCAGAGACATTACACAAGGGAGTTGCGACCAGAGAGACATTACACGAGGGAGTTGCGGGGAGAGAGACAGTGCCCATGATGTTCTTATAAGCAGCATCTCGCGTCCGCTGTCTGCTCGTATATCAAAATTTGTCTCGGATCTCAAGTTAAATATTTGCTCAACATTTTACTCTTATCTCAAATTGCTCGTATGTCGGGACACTCGTATGTCGAGGTACCACTGTATGTATTATTCTTCATACACTAATATTTTTGGCGGATACAAGTGTGAATCCGCTATAGTTGATCCACGAAATAGCGAGGTATTTTTATCCAAACATACAACAAAAACAAGTTGTCTTTTCTTTTAGGGTAACAGTGGTTTAAAGCCCAAAGATAATGACATGAACTCCAAGCCATGGCACTGGCCAATCAACTATCAGGTGAATATAGTTCAACTGACTATGTATATTGATGAACATTTATAAGTCAATAAATACCAATTTTCTGTCGGGAAGGGACTAAGATTCTCAGGAGTGAATGAAACAGAATACCGTGTTTACTTGCTCGGCAACCCTGTAAGTGAGCATCTTATTTCATCCATTGCAGGTTATGTTTCGTCAGCACATACTAATCCTCTATCTGATAAAAAAAACATCTTTTTAGGTGGTCTGGTGGCTAAATCTGGCGAGTTTGGGATTATATCTGATTCTTGCAGTAGTTGCTAACATTGCCTTCAAAAGAGGCTTCTCAATAGAGCAAAGGAGAAGAGGTAGGACGTTGTGATTGGACCTTGACAGTCACAAATCCTACTGTACCTCTACGTTCTGTGAGAAAAAGGATGGCAAGTAAAAATATTCTTTCTGCTTATCAGATCATTGTTTGGTGCTCATGAGGGCAGGAGGCTTTCTTTTACTTGGCTGGGTACTGCACTATGTACCATTCTACACCATGACTCGAGTCCTCTACTATCATCACTACTTCCCTGCAATGCTCTTTAGCAGCATGCTTACAGGTAGCAAGTCCGGTTAGCGCATTGTCCTAAGGAGGTTACAAGGATAGTGTTTGTTGAACGCAGGAATTACGATTGACTTCCTGTTGAACATGGCCGACCTTCTGTTTCATCCGCCATATTGCGAGTGGCTGCAAATAGCTGGGAAGTTGTTACTTCTGGTTATTGTTCTTTACAGGTGAGCGGAAGAAATGTTTTTGTGTCACACTCTTAGTCGTCTATGAAGTTACAAACTCATGTAGATTCACAGCAGAAGGATACAAAGAGCCGCATGCGGCTTTGGAGCCACAGGTTGCAGGCCCTTGATTAAATGTAATATGATAAGACATAACCTTATATCACTCAGAAAATATGTTTTAATCTTTAATTGTATCATTTGATATTTCATGATAACTAACACATTCTTTTTTAAATAAATAAAAAAACTGCTGAATATATTGTACACATTCCCTCCAAATATTAAGACATTTGTAACTGAATGGATCAACCATTTTTGGACAATTGCTGAATAATTGCAACAAATTTGACCATGAAAGACCAAGGTACCATGAAGAATGGAATGTGGCTATAATAATCTGACCCAAAATTTGTAGAATTAATGTTTATTTTAATTTTAATGTGTTTAAAGTTAACGACATGCGGCTTTTCTCTTTGCACAGTTTCTACTTGTTCCACCCGTTGGCCTATGGCATGACGGGGCCTCTGTCAAATGAACCTGGCAGCTCAATGGCCAGACTGAATTGGTTGGAATCTTGGGAGTTCTAATAAGACTTCACTGAAGATGACAGGAATTATAAAGATCTGGTTTGGACGTTAACGACTTACCCAAGTCATTTCTTTCACAATCTTACAGTGTTATTACACTTCAAGTATTTTGTCGTGGTAGTGTTTGACTATTTTTTTATGATGGAGGATTTGAAACTTGGAGGTTAGAAATATTTAGTATTATTATTGAATGTTGTAAGAATGATCTTAAGTGCCTCAAAACCTGAAATTAATTCAGTCATTTCATTGTTAGTCAAATAGCTTGAACTGATTTTTTGTGACAGAATTTTAGTGTGCTTTCCAAGCCTATTTTACAACCCATGTCAATAAACTATAGTATTCTCTTAGCTTTGTGTTGCAGTTTTCATCTCATCTCTTTTTCTGAACCGCTTTCTCTTCATTAGGGTTGCAGGGGGTGCTGGAGCCAATCCCAGCTGTCTCCAGGGTCAGAGGCAGGGGACACCCTGAATCAGTGGTCAGCCGATCACAGGGCACAAGGAGACGGACAACCGTGCACACCACATCCATACCTAGGGGTAATTTTTAGTGTCCAATCAGCCTACCATGCATGTTTTTGGAATTTTGGGGGAAACCGGAGTACCCGGAGGAAACCCATGCAGGCCCAGGGAGAACATGCAAAATTCACACAGATGGGCGTGACCTGGATTTGAACCCAGGACCCCAGAGCTGTGAGGCCGACACGCTAACCACTCGCTCCACTCATTTCATTTCCCTTGTTTCAGTGCATGTCTTTGGGTGGCACATTCCCCTAACAAAACATGCATTATAGGTTAACTCATTGTGGAGATTAATTAAATTTCCATGGGATTATTCGGAAAACTTGTAAAACCATGGTCCAGTTTTTGTAATTAAAAAAAAATTATCCAACCTAGTACATACAAAAAACGTAGAGAAGTCATCTGGGGCTCTGTAAATTGTGACCAATCAGTAGGTAGTTTAATCATTTCCGAGTACTACCGTCACTGAAATTTAAAATAAATATTATAACAGTTTAGGGAAACTTTTGTTTTTCAATGGGAACCTCTAGAGGCAGGTAGGAGAATTACATTATGAATCTCGATTTAAAAACAGTCGCTGCTGTTGGTTGACTTTAGTCACATGTTCAATTCGAAGATGGCGTCTCCAAATGGAGGTAAATTCCAATTCTTTTACCAAGGCGTTCTGCTTATTCCTTTGAATTTTCGTAATTCTTTATGTTCGATCGTCTCAACGAGTCAAATTGTACTTAGTCAGTGTAAATTGGTGCCGTTCAGATCACCGTTTCAAACGATTGCCTCAACTGGACTTAATGTTTGTCCAATGTTGTAAAACACTAACTAAGCAGTGGAAATTTGACACAAGCAAACAGCTAAATGTGTTTTTTGCTATGTTTCTAACAATATAAGATCTTTCTAAGGTTAAATTGGGAATTACACTATCGTTTTGCAGCGTCGGATACATAATATCGGCATAAATATTCGAGTTATCATTGATATATGTCGTTCATGTAAAGTTACTGCTTCACTGATTACACTCATTATGCATTAATATTATTCTAGCTTGTACTGAAATAGTGTACTTTTCACAAATTTTCTTTGAATTGATTGTTCCAAACTGCTGAACTAAAATCAGAAATTGATATTCAAATGCAGAGGCATTGATGTAAATATATAGGGGTCAAAAATGTGAGTTTTAGCCATTTCACAACAATAAGCAGTTTCCTTAAAGTAATACATCACAAACAAGTGTTTTATTGGAAACAACATGACATATGCAATAAATCACGATCAATTATGATAAAGAATAATCCTGAGGGTCAATCAAAGACTCATGAAAATTGATGGATTAAAATTGTACAGTAAGTATAGGTAAAAAAAGGTCCGTTTTTTTTCAGTGATGAAGAACAACAATGTGTTTCTCTGTAGTAAAATGTTCTTTAAAAATTTAAATCCCTTTAGATCAACCGTTTACCCCAGAAGGTGAAGATTTTGAAACCTCGTTGCTCAGTTTTGAGAAGCTGGACAGAGCATCTCCTGACCTTTGGCCCGAACAGCGTAAGGCCTAATTCTCTCTTCTGTTTTGCATTGACTTTGATTTATCTACCTTGTCATTTTAAATACTAATCCTATTTTCACAGTGCCAGGAGTTGCTGAATTTGCTGCATCTTGTAAAAATGTAAGCTTCAATTTCTCTTAAGCATCTTTTGATATTTTGATAGATTATTCCAGTCAAATTGTTTTTCCCTATTTTGCAGCCCCTCACAAATTCCCCACCCAAATGGATGGCTGATCTTGAGAGTGAGGACATTGAGATGTTAAAAGGTAATTCATCTATATAAGAGAAAAGTGTCAAAGCAGAGATACTAAAAAGTACCCTTAAAATGGTTACAGTAGACAGGATTTATTTTGAAAAGGTAAACAATTTCCCACTTGTCTGAAAGACTCGTGCTGTACACACTTAAAAAGGTAAATTTCCATATTCCCTTGTCTCATCTTATCTCATTTTCTGAACTGCTTTATCCTCACTAGGGTTGTGGGGGGTGCTGGAGCCTATCCCAGCTGACTTTGGGCCAGAGGCAGGGGACACCCTGAATTGGTGGGCAGCCAATCGCAGGGCACAAGGAAACAAGGAACCATTCACGCTCACACTCATACCTAGGGGCAATTTAGAGTGTCCAAATGTCTTTGGAATGTGGGATGAAACCAGAGTCACCCACACAGGGCCGGGGAGAACATGCAAACTCCACACAGGTGGACCGACCTGGGTTTAAACCCAGGTCCCCCACTCTGAGGCCGACGCGCTAACCACTCATCCCCCGCGCCGCCCCGTATTCCCTTGTATGTCTTTAATATAATCTTAGTCAAATTTAAACCTGTTTTATTTTTAAGTATTTTACAGCAGTAATTATATCCTAACTGGAATTATTTCACCATGGAATATTTTTACATTTTATAAAATATGTTTGTCTTCTTTCTGACTGGCACATTCATGTTTGACCTGTCTTATTTCACTATGTTTGTGTGGCAGTAGTTTTGAGGATGTTAAAAATCCATGTCATCAATGTGGGATAATTTTATTGGACAGAAGAAAGAAATTTGAAACATTTTGTTGGGAATTACCATAATTATGAAAAAAGATGAAAGCCTAATAACATGACTTGTAAAGATCTTCTCTAATTCATAATTTGATGCAAACAAATATAATGATTATGACCATGTAGCTATTATGTGTATATAGACAATTAACAGTTTGTACAGATTGAATGTTTGTATTATTTACCTTTGCAGAGTTGGGCAGCTTGACAACAGCCAATCTGATGGAGAAGGTCAAAGGTCTTCAGAACCTTGCATACCAACTGGGATTAGAAGAATGTAAGTACCATTAAAAACTCAATCTATTTGTAAACCTTTTATAATAATAACCCAGGGGCAGGCATGAAACCACCTTTTGCTTTAAACTTGATTCAGGAGACATTTTTCGAATGTTTTTGGCCGCTAGATGGCGCGTGCTACATCCAAATCGCAAAAGTACTGTCTACTGCATTTTTCTTGGTAGAAATAAGCATCTGCACTCAGATGACTGACAAGTTAACCGTCAAAATAAGAGATTTGGGTCAATCTTGTTACACTTGGAAATGTCAGTAACACAAGCATGGCTCGAACAAGTGCCCGATTCATGTGATGCATACAAAATCTAGTTTATAATCCTTCCCCTTTTACTACCTCCATTGTCATAATCCCACCAGAGTGTGGATTAGAGCGCAATAGCTAAGTGCTCAAAATTTTCAGATGAGAAAACCATGGTTTACTTTCCCTGTGAAATTTCACACAAGCCAGCAACACTTGATTTTAAACATGTTCTAAAATGCAGTGGATAGAATGAATTTAGATATCCGAATGCTTTTTTTGGTATTAATAAAAGGGAAGAAGTGAAATCTTTCCAAAAGGCTCCACAATTTAGTCATTATAAGGTTATGTTTTTATTTATTGATTTTTTTTTTGTTGGTTTTGTTTCGTTTTTTAATTAAAGAAAAAGTCACTTTCCTTACATTGGGTTCAATTTAAAATACCGTATTTTCCAGACTACAAGTCACCGGGTCTGTAATTTATACTCAGGTGTGACACACTGTATACTTAAAAAATTTTTTTTTATATATTTTTGAAAAACTACTCAATTATCACAAAAATTATGCTTTCATTACATTTTTTTATTTGATATCACTTGCCCTATAAAGCAGTGGTGTCAGACTCGGGTTGGTTCGTGGGCCGCTTTAACGTCAACTTGATTTCACGTGGGCCGGACCATTTTAGATATAATATTTAGATTTTTTTTATAAATGGATTAAAAGAATTGGATTAAAATCCCTGAATATTCAGTTTTTTATAGATCTAAAACAATGTTTATTTTACCTTTTTTAATATATTTTTAGATTTTACAAAATGATTTTTGAACTAAAAACACAGAAAAAAATGATTAAAAAATTACAGTTATTGATTTAAAAGGGGGAAAATCAGGAAATTTAATATACATCTATACTCTTCATTTTAATTTGATCCTAAAACAGAAAGTCGGCACTGATGATTTTCTTTCCCGGGCCACGCAAAATGATGCGGCGGGCCAGATTTGGCCCCCGGGCCGCCACTTTGACACGTGCTTTAAAGGGTCTATCATAGCTGCTCATGTAAATTTTAGATTCCTGAATTGAAATATTTTATCAGGTGAATATTTGTTCTCTTGCTTCAATTTCATTGAAAAATATTCATTTAAATGTGATTGTAATCGATTACATGTTTGCACTGCAACAATATTAATCTGTGTGAAATAATTCCATCAATAAGCCCTCTATAGCAAACCGTGAACAGCCAAATGAACATTTTTAATGTCGGATAACAACTATTGAACGGCAACCAAGGAAAACTTGTAATTAGATGTACATCAAATTGCCTCATATGTCATATCGTCCCACGAAATAATTATGAGACATTGTCCCGAAGTGACTGAGGAATGGTAAAGATGATCTTTCCGTTCATGTGCATTGTGAAGCTTTTGATTCCTAGAGGAGCACGTAATCCACTTGGTGTAAAGATGTTCACCGTCGCACGTCGACAACGCCAAGATTTGCAATCCTGTCATGTAGCCGTACTTGAGGGCACACAATGATGGTTGTTATTGCTGTCAGAGTTGCCCTGTAATGGGGGGGCCTGTTTAAGGCTCTCTGGTTTAATTTTCTCCTTTTCCTGGCTGTCAGGGGAGTGCTTGTAAATCTCAGCTACTTTTTCATCACGTTGCCGGTCCTTACTCAGGACCTGTAAACGAGACTCTGTCGAGAGCGCGGCAGAGCGAGGGCGAGAGGACAGGATTTACTGCCCATCCCCCCTCCAGGCATGTGGCCCATTAAAAAAGGAAGCTGGTTAATGGGCAGGGCACAATCAAGTTGTGAAAACTCACCCAGCAGCCTACAGTGAGAGAGCAGCCTGAGCCAGCCTTTAACAAAACACATAAAAACCATTCCCTTGAGCTTACGATATAGCAACCCAGTGCCTGTTGATGTTTTTTTTTTCCCGCCTATTCCCATGTTAATTCATCAGCATGCATGCAATGGGCGCCCCCTCCCTGGCCAACTTCCACCAGCGCATCCAACAATAGCCGCGTGACGCCGACCCGGTCTATTCCCATTGGGGCTTGACGCGTGCCTCTTCCCCGGGCCCAGCTGTTACTCCTCCCCGTGATGAATGCTGTGTCGCGGGCCACTGAGTGTGGGCAGCAGGCCTCGCGTCTCGAGGGAAAGCTCATGCTCTGATAAGTGCTGTTATTGGAGGTAATTGAAAGCTGAGTGTTCCTTTGGGACGCTCCGAAGGGCCTCCGCTTCTGATTTTTACCGAGGTGATGACGATGGTAGTCTATCCTTCTTCTGTCCTCAAGGCGATCGCTTCCTCCAACCTTCTAACTTTAAACATGCTTTTAATTAAGACTTTCTAGGCCTGGCTCTGATGCTTTATTGGTATTTCTTTTCATTTGTGTCTAGTTGCAGTAGAAGGTCAGTTACATCTGTAAAGAATAGTGATAGACTCGCAAGTTAACTGCTTTGAGGAAACTACTAAACTGACTTGTAAGCACATTGTGAGTGAGTTTAAAGATTTAATTGGTAGAGTTTTGCTACAAGGGCTGCAACGGGACTAAATACGGAAGTTTCCTACACAAACTTCGTCACTTCCAGATTCTTTTGTAACAACTATTTAGGCTTTTTTTTTTTGAAAATGCCCATTATCAGTAAAGAATGTATTATAGTTTCATGACCATAATCATAATATATAGCATGTGCTCACAGAATTCACTCTTCCATGTAATTGTACGCTATTGCAATGCTTTAAAAAATGATCTGCATAGTAATGTGCATTTTATTATTGTTAAAAAAAAGTAATTTTACATCAGATTGCATGAAATGCAAGTTTCAAAATTTCGGAGGTCTTGAACGCATCACTGTATGCACATATCTTACAAAAGTAAAAGAGCCATATAGTTTTTAGAATAAAATAATTGTCTGATTTTTTTTATAATATAACCACAAATTTGAAACAATTTAAAAAATAACATGATTTCTTTGTTTAATTCTATTGTGACATTGATGCCCATTCGTAGTTGTTACATTGTGGCATTCTACATGTTTCCCATGCCTGCTCATAAGACTCCTAACAACCTTTCACCGACCTTCTTTTACACCCAACAATTTTTGAATTCCTGTTTAGAAAGTAGATACCAGGCCAACCTTGAATTTTCAATTTGATTCAAGTAGAATAAAAGTGGGCAAGTAGGGCACCTGTCGTCCCCTCTCCTCATCTCAATGCCACCTTTCGCCGACCCCTGTTGCTTTTACATATGTGAAGGTGAGCTTGAAGGTCACCCTTTCCTGACAGTTCCTAATGACCCCGCTTTCGGCACCTCCTCCGCCGCACCCCCAAGATCCATCTCCGGCCTATTAGAAGCACATCACCGTTGAAAGTGATTGCATTCACTCGGCCCAACTGGCGCTAATATACCGCCATCAATCCGTCAGGACGGGCTGACCAAAGGACGGGCGGTTATGAAGTGCCCATGCCGACAGCCTCTGAATAAGGATACCCTTCCTCGCCCTTTCCCCCCGCTCCTTTTTACCACCCATAATATGCCAGGTTTATCTTTTCACCCCTAGCCAATTCCTTCATGGGCTCAATGCTCTAAATGGCTGTGTGATTGCTACATAACCTGACTCTCCCATTTTCTCCTGGCAGCATTTTTTGTGAGCTTTTTAAAATCACTGCCACTGCTGTATGATTTCAATTCTAGTGGTCCATTGTTGGGGGAAAAAAAAATAGTTTGGCAAGCCTTTTCCTACCGAACGAACGTCTGCGGTAGCCTTTTCATATCCCAGACAGCTTCAGTGTTGGCACTGGGTGAAAAGGAGAAGAGCTTTATGAACACACACCGACACACACACACACACACACACACACACAAACACACATTCGCAAAGACGTGCATGCACGGATTCTCGTCTCTCCCTGCCTGCCGCCTGCCTGAGCAGATCGGAAATGACACCTCATTTCCATAAAGGCATTAGGAATTCATTGAATTTTCCTTCCCAGCTAATCATACTGAGGGTGTAAAACCTTTTAGGCTTTTTAATGAATGATTCTTGACTGATTGCCTATTAATAAGGACACCTCTTGAACAGCCGTAGGAAGAGGCCGCGGCTGGGTGGTGCAGGTGTGTTTGTTTTGATGCGTGTATGAGACGGAAAATGCGCCGAAGAGAAGCCCCGCCCCCTCCTCCTCGCTTCCAACAGGACATAAAGAGGAACCAGTGGCTCCCTTGGGAAATCACAGCTCGTGTCTGCATCTTAAATATCCCTGTGAAGTATCAATAAGTGGGTAATTGAATTTTCAACACAAACATGAGCGTCAGGTGTAGGCGGCGGGTGGGGTGGGCTTGAATGTGTCCGAGTGCTTGTGTGTTTCAAAACCTGTGTACCCCCCCCCTCAAAGGGAGGGGGGTGACGAAAGTGGATGTTAAACCCATTAAATAAAGCTTACAAGGCTATAATAGCTAAGCAGCACTTGGAGATGGCCAGCGAGGGTCAGATAAGTTCTCGTAGCTCTTAATGAAAGTGAATCGGGGCAGATTGGGCCGGGGTCCAGGACTCCTCTTAACCCAGGTGGTCATCTGTCTCGGGGGCTAACAGGGGTCCTGCAGTGTGTTGCCCAGGGTGGTGCAAGGTGGGGTGATGATTACTCTCATTTCATACACTGGGGAATTGCAGGCGAAAAAAGGTGGGGGGCCTGTGACAATGACACCCAGATCAATCACCATAAATGCGTGGAAGTAAGATGTTCCACTGCACTGTTGCCTTTTCATTTACATTCCAACCACTTGTGATTCACTCCAAATGAAAATGATTTCATGCAGCACGGCGCACAGAAAACATTTCCGTTGTGACACTGAATTTCTCGGTGTCGCTCCATCCGGGCATTTTTAATTTTGTAAAACCCATTTTTACATAGTAGCAGAATACATTCATCATTTTTTTGCACATATATAGTTTAATCTTCACTTCTATAGATGATTACAACACACTGTGTACCACACAAACAGTCAGTCCCTACTTTGACAACACTTTGCAACTGAGCAGAAACTTTAAACTTGAATCCCCGGATGTCATGCATCACTTAAATGACTAGATAAATGAACATCTAGAAAATAAATTCAATCCAGGAGGGTTTTTGTGTAGCCATCAAAAAAGTGTGGCTAAACTTGGTGTGCACCAATCAACATTTTCTTTCCCATCACTGATGGGAGGGCTGACAGCAAATGATCTTTTACTGAAAATGGAATGCATATTTTGTATATGTGACGTTTAAACTAATCAAGTCCAAATTATCTTTGGAGTCCCAGCATGTCATTGGCAGTTGCCCTTAATTCCTTGCAGGAAATTATAAGAAAAAAACGACTTGAAAGCAATATATGGTGTCAGTAATTGCATACAGTCTACAGTTCCCCTGATGGAAGCACATACCAGTTAAATGATAATGAGATGGCGCCAAATCAGCAGGGCAAAGAACAAGCCCTGGCAATCCATAAGGTGTCATTTTGTATGGATGGCAGTAGTAACAAGATGCTGATTAACTTAGTGCAAAATTAGTAATTGACCTTTCTAATCAACTAAACAAATCTCTAAGTTCCTCTAATCAGTATTGATCTCGCCTGTTGTATGACATTGCGAGTGTGTGTGTATGTCCATCTTCATGGTGAAGGATTGTGATTGGAGTTTGTTTGTCGAGTAGCTTGTCAGATCGGACCTTTCATCATTTTTACATCATTTGTTTTGTTTTTTAAGCACTTGTTTGCCTTTCAAACGGAGCCTGCAATCTAAATAGAACAGGGTTTTTTTTCATTTCTGCTATTAGAATCAAATGTATGATTTATTCACTTAATAGCATTGCAAGACATAAAATACAAAGATTCACAAGGATAAAAAAATAAGAATAATAAATAAAATAAATAAAATAAAATAAAATAAATAAAATAAAATAATAATAATAAAAAAAATTTAAAAATTTATCTATTAGAATCGAATTTGCATTCATAAAACAAGATAGATACTGATACTCACACTTTCACGTGTTAGGTTAGAACTTTATTTCATCCCGTATTCGGGAAATTTCTTGGTTGCAGTAGCAAGACAGACACAAGACACACAAGACATTGTAGACCTAGGTAAAAAAAATGGAGCCACACACAGGAAGTCCACAAGGTGGGGACCTTCTGCAGACTAATTATTAGCACATAGATTACTTACCTCTCTTTTACTGTTACACAAACAATTGCTACAATGAAGACATGGCTTAGAGCAGGGGTGTCAAACGTGTGGCCCGCGGGTTCGAACCCTCGCAGTGTTGTTCTTTCTGACAGGCACGTTGTCGCTCAAAGTTTACTCACAGAATTGAATCATTGTGTTTTTCCAAACCAGAATGTTGTGATTTTTGACTGTACACTACTGCATTTTGCTCATGACAGTTCTAGACGACCAAAATGGATTGGACATCTTGCTTTGTTAATGGCAGCCAGTAAGTTACTAAATTTTTGGGCCAAAAATAAACTGGTCCAGCCCACATGAGATCTAGTTGAGTTGAATATGGGCGTGCGAAAAATAAACTGAGTTCTACACCCCTGGTTTAAGGACAACATATAACTTGTTTGCTATGACAGACTGTTTGAAAGTCAATGTTTCTTGATAGGCTTCACATGAGGACTTAAAGCACCAATTTATGCAGTGAGTTGCAATTAATGAGCCGCCCAGTGGCCTGGGGGGTTCGTGGGGCCTCGGTAGGCGTGGCAAGTCCATCTATCCGGGAGGGGGGGTGTGGTTTGGTTTATCAGAATTTCAAGAAAAGACGAGAGGCAAGGGTGATCACATTTAATATAACCTACCGCGGACAGTTAGCGACCATTACGGCTACCGATACGAAAGAGCAAGTTTGGGGTCATTTCAGTGTAATTGCGTTCAACCCTTTTGACGACTGTTTCAATCAGACGTGTCCTGCGTGCATCCAGCTGTGCCCCAGATGTTCCAGCGATGAGAAGAGATAGCAAAGTGCAAAATTAATTTGTGGCATTTGAATTAGCATCGTCTTTAACCCAATGGCAGACGCCTCAAGGTGACGCCAAGCCCGTGAGAACGAGCGCCATTGTAATTCCATACTAAGCACCTCATCAGAATTACCAATTGGATCCAGTTTTTTCATTAGGAAAGGGAAGGGGTCTCTTTAGCAGCAGACAGTTGTCCCTCGCAAGCATTATGAAGGTGGATGACATTCTGTTTAATGTCGTTTTGTAATCTGATGCCGGGGACATTTATATTTTGTCATGTGCAAAATGAAGTCACGGAGGTAATTCCAGCTCGGTAGCTCATAAAAGCACCGTAGCAGAGATTTTTCGCTTCTTGAACAAAGAGTGATGACTCTACCTGGAGGAAGGCTCTTTCATGATGCTAAAAGAAATCACATGTAAAATTGTAATATATTATTTACTCATGAATAAAAAGAATAGTTGAACAAAATTCATACATTTTCGGTACCACTTATCTTCACAAGGGTTGGGGGGGTTGCTGGACCCTAGCCCACCTGACTTCGGGCACCAGGCGGGGGACACCCGTAATTGGTGGCCAGCCAATCTCAGGGCACAAGAAGACAGACAACCATTTATGCTCACACTCATCTCTAGGTACAATTTAGATTGTTCAACAAGCCAATTGTGCATCTTTTGGCGTTGTGGGAGGAAAACGGGGTCCCTGCAGAAATCCCACGCAAGCTCGGGGAGAACATAACAAACTCCACACAGGAAGGTCCGAACCTGGCATTAAACCCTCACCGGCAATGTTCCCTCTAATTTTTTGTTTGTCTGGGCAGAAAGACAACCTCCTTTAGCACACCGAGTACCGGTGTGAGCAACATCATCATTGCTCGTTATGGGCACACACCAGTATCACACCTGCCATAAGCAGGTGTATGTCTACGACACATAAATGATTTAATAATAATAAAATGGAATGATTAATGTCTATGAATGGGCGGCCCGGCGGATGAGTGGTTCGCGCGTCGGCCTCACAGCTAAAAAAAAAAAAAAGGATTTTATTTTGTGCGCTCCATATGATTTGCTGTGCGCAGAGAAGACGAGAGTAGTGCAATTGGGAACATTGCTCACCGGACTACCTGGTTTAATAAAATGTCAAGACAAAATTTAATCCATATTTAACCCATATTTGTTCACTTTATTCAAGTATCTGAAGTTCAATAGCCCCCCAACATTTTGTGAAGTTGGAGTTCCCTGAGTCAAGGTATCACTATATTTCTTCAAGAACTCACTGATATAAATTTCCCCTTAAATGCTTACATTTAGTATTTCCGACAAGCCTGATGGACTATAGAGCTTTGCCTTTTATAGAGACTTTTTTTCTATCGTTTATTTCGGACGTGATCATGCGCTTTAATGACGTGAACAAGTTAATAGAGACATTTCCCCACTCTACATTCTGCTCTCTTATCTCGATGCTTTGCATACATACATAATGTTCACACACGTTGGAGCGCTCAGGCAATCAAGTGAATCACAAGGCTCCTTTTTTTCATGTTGTTTACCATGTTGTGAGTGAACAGATGTTTGTATATATTACCTTCCCAGTGTGACACCGCTCTTATTAAATTCATGCTTTGCATCACTAATGGTGCGAAACAAAAATGGATGGAGTCAAAGTCAGAAGTTGCTCGGTACAAACTTGCCTCATTGTTTAATTTCTCTCACATTTTTTTTAATATGGTTTTCTTCTTTTTTCATTTTCAGCCAGAGAAATGACCAGAGGGAAGTTCCTGAACATCTTGGGGAGGCCAAAGAAGTGACATGAAATGAATTTTTCCACAGTTCCCTCCATTCCGACTCACTAACTAAGTATTGTTCAACAATAATTATTAAGAAAAAAATAGCAAGGACGGGAAAAAAAGACGAAAAATCATTTTTTTTAAATATACTTTGCACTAAAGTATAGGAGACCCGCCTTGGTTCAATCCTTGTTTATACTCTTGTTTCCTGATGCCATAAATGTTGCTGCTTGTTTTGGTATTGAAAAAAACAAAACAAAAAAAATTGGAATAAAAAATGTCCATTTAGTGATTTAAAATCTGCACAACCTTGCTTTGAAAGAAAATCTTTAACTAGGGCGATAATTTGGCGCAGACACCAAAGGAAGAAGCGTCTGCCTGAGCCACCGGTGCAGTGCTTTTCCTTTAATGAGCTTTGGAAGAAAGGTCCTTTTATACACAAAACATTGCGTAAAAATAATATTGCTCATTGTTGTCACCTTTAATCAGAGTTGACATAATTACTAGGACCATTTCTCTTCTAATTAGCACACTTCAGCATTGTCAGAGCGCGCGGTCAGGCAAAAAGAGAATCAGACAGGCATGCCGAACGGGAAACAAAAAGAAGTTGGTCGACCATAATTAGGTAAGACAATGCCTCTGACTGTTCCCGGCTGGAGATGTCGCTCAGTCTCTGGCCGCTCGCTGCCAACAAGTTACACTTCTCCCCAGGCCTCTAATAAGCCCCCAATCGTCTTTCCGATTCACACGGACAGAGGCCGCCTCTGCTTCGGTGACTTCACCTCCCACACCCACCCAGGTCACCCATCTGAACAACACGGATCATTTGTACGATTTAGCAGGCCTCAGAGAGATGCTCTGTCTCACAGGAGCAGCCCAACGGGGTTAAAAAGGCGATCGTCTCTTTGATATCACTGAGTGGAGTACAGTACTTTTGAGAGTGTATTCTAGAGTCGTTCACTTTTTACCCTAAAGGACTCTTATTTCACATTGCAGTTTTCGAGACATTTTAGATTCTGGACAATCACCATTTGTGCACAAGGTTATGGCTGGCAATTATTATAGGTTATCCAACTATTTACACGAGTGGGTTTAGAATTCAAGGGTGTCAGACTCGGCTCGGTTCGCGGGCCGCTTTAATGTCAACGTGGGCCGGACCATTTTAGATATAATATTTAGATTTTTTATATATAAATGGATTAAAAGAACGGATTAAAAGCCCTGAATATTCCGTTTTTTATAGATCTAAAACAATGTTTATTTTAGCTTTTTTAAAATATATTTTTAGATTATCCAAAATGATTTTTGAACTAAAAACACAGAAAAAAATTGATTAAAAAAGTACAATTATTGATTTAAAAGGGGAAAATCAGGAAATGTAATATGCATCTATACTCTTCATTTGAATTTGATCCTAAAACAGAAAGTCGGCACTCATGATTTACTTTCCCGGGCCACACAAAATGATGCGGCGGGCCAGATTTGGCCCCCGGGCCGCCACTTTGACACGTGGTTTCTCCTCACAATGTATTATATATGTTAAAAAAAAAGTTAATCAATCACAGGTTTAGGTTTGTATCCGAATGACATTTCCTACATTGGATTTTAGGAATGGATTACATGACATGGAGGTGCTGCAAAATAGTCTGATATTTGCTACTTTACTTATCCTACTGCCTTGTAAAGAGCCTACTTTGTTGTGATACAATTCTGCCTATTAGTTGTATATTTTGTGAATGCTAATTCCCCCCACTTCAAATAGATTGGACGTCTAGTGCTGTCAAGAGAAGCCAATAAGTTAAGCGGTGTCTGACCAAGCCAAGATGCATGATTCCATTCAGGTAAGTATGCAACAATTTAATATTATAAGGAGAAAAAGGTAGCAAATAGTTTTTTAAATTTATTGTCGGTGCATATACTCTAGTATTGGAATCACACTAATTCTGAAATCGTGAGCATTTTACATTTTTTTTCTTTTCACAAGCTAAAGGGATTCGTCTGTTTTTACCCATTAGGAAAAAAATAATGTAAGTAATCCTTCTAGGCTGAAATTCAGCACCTCCTGGTCAATTTCCTGAAATAGTCCGTTACAAATTGACCTTGTTGTCTTGATGGCCTCAGACGCTTGTTGATGAATGTACACACTGCACACAGTGTTGACACCATCAATATGGCGCACACGCTGGTGCCTGCTTGCCTGTCACCACGTTAGACTGGGTCAATGTCCGCAGAACTGCTCATGCACATGAAGGCAGACAACCATGGGGGGGCGGGGGGATTCTGGCCTTAACCCCACATACCCTCTGAGCCCCAACAAATGTCATTCCGATGTGCCCCCTAGTCCTTAAATTAGCCGTCAATTATAGCAAATTAATCAAGTCCTCGCCTAATTAAGCAATGTCTACGGCCCGCTAGAAAACATGCCATTAATTGCGGTAGGGCCATGAGAAAGCTCCTGACCTAGCAAAAACATGTGTTTTTGTAAGGCGGAGAAGACTACTATCTTTGGGAAAGCAGTCAAGCGCTTTCTTCTGCTTCCTGACTCTGCGCCACATGCTTGCTGTCATCATATTGAAACGTTCGCTAGGGCAGGGGTGTCAAACTCACTGGTTCGCGGGTGACTTGAGTTAATTTTCCGTTACTTCTTTCTCTACATTTCCATTTTAGGAGACTCAAAGGTCACTTACGGTAAATTCTGGATCATTTCCTATTGATTTTGTGGGACTTTCCGGGATACTTCTTGTTCATTTGATTTATCCTGCTGATTTTGGGGCATTTCCAGGTTACTTCCTGTTGGTTTCAGGGCATTTTAAGCTTTCTTGTTAACTCATTGGCTGAGATTGAATACGCTGTTTTGACGGCAGGGGGCATAAATGAACGTATGTAATTGCAGATAGGAAATTGAGCACAGTTCCGTACTCCCACGCACTTTATCGCACAATTCAAAAATATCTGGTTTTCCAGAACCCTTGAAAATAAATAATTTAATTATCTACGTGCAGTATAAATGAGCTACAAAGTGCTCGTCAAGTAGAATGACCCCCACGGGCCGGATCGTGCCACCTAGTGGGTCACTTTTGGCCCACGGGCCGCACTTTTGACACCACTGTCCTAGGGTTTCTTTAACCATCAACCCATCAACGTGCTCTTGACCCGAATAAGACCCCCTCCCCGTGATCTAAAAACCAAAGTCACAACAGCTGCTTACTTCTTAATCTGCATGCTCTTTGATGGGCACCAGAATGCACACCAGATACTGTAAATCTTCCCTTAATCTGGAGCTTTATTAGGCTGCATCTCCTCCATACAAATCACTACGTTGCCATGCTCATGTAGGAGATTAGCACAAACTGTACAGTTTTGCAATTCGTCAACAAACAAACAAACAAGTCACTTGGATAGATGCACCAAAAAGAGAGCTGGGGGGGCATACGCGGCCCACACTCCTCCTGTCCATGTTAATAAATGACTGGATCCCAACAGGCTGATGTGTCATTAGCATATCCTAATAACATTGATTTCTTCATTAATTGAATTTCCACTAAATAGGCCCTAATTACTTTCAACAGGACCAGCTCTAATTGGATCGGCAATATGTTCCTGCCTCCAAATCAGCGCCTCATTTCCAAATGTTTGATGTGAATTACGACTTTGTTAGTGGATCAGTGCGCGTTCACGCGGGTCTGCGTATGAGTCAATATTGCTCTTTATCAGGTATATGCTCAAGATGATATGGTAATATATGCAAAGGATGCCAAGAGAATGGAGCACCTGAGGTCAGTATTATAGTAAATAAATACTGTGCCATGCATTTAAATGCGCTGTTAATTCTTGACAGTATAGACGGCTTGCTCAACAAAGCATTGATGTGTCCTTCTCTCTGCCAAGTGAGTCACAACACATTAGCAGGCCTGTTTTACTGCAGTCAAACTACGTTGAATCATCATGCATGCGTTTTGAATGAATAATGCAGGATTAGCCTATTATTACTCATTGAAGTCAATTGAATTGGGCAAATTTCCGTTTTTCTTAAGGGTCCGTTTTTTTAAAACGACCCCTCAAAATCTATGTTTTTACATTTTCAGTATTTATTTGACTATTTTTACAGGTTTTATTTTATTTGACAAGAGTCTAGATTAATTGATTTAGGCGTGCTATAAGTGGCTCAACTTTATAGATGTAGTGTTTTTTTACACTCCATATTTTTGTATCCAAATGTATTGTTTTTCCATTTTGGGACGTCTTCGTTTTATTAGCAGGTGCAATACAACATTTCTGAGTGTGTTTAATTCCAGATTATGAACCGATATTATTTTTAGAATTGCTATTTATTTTTAGAATACTATAGTGACAATTTCATGCATTTATATGAGAAGAAATCAAATTTCCCATCAATTCTATGAAACATTCCTAGACATTTTTCCCCCACGAATAATCAGCAATCGTATTGTTCTACTCCTAAAGATAGATATTAAACTATTAAATTGATGTGATTTGGCCGTTTTCCAGTCGACCCACATGTGTATGATCTTCCTCCGCTTTTTAATCTGATGCTGTGGGATTAACACGCGTATCGGTCCCCCACGCATGAATGCAGCGACGGAGGCAAGTGTTATCCCGTCCACCTGCCGTGTTTAGAGGAAGGCCTTTGATTATTTGCCTATGATGAATAACCCCCCCACAGCCAAAGCATCTGGAGATCATTTATGCATCAACGATCTAAACCAGTGATGAAGTCACAATTTGGTAAGGATGACGTTTTTTCCCCAACTGAAAATATAATAATTAAATGCACATCATTTCTTAAAGGTTAGTGTATTTTCGACTAGTAAGATTTAAGCAGTGTGTGTATTTGTGTGTGTGTGTTTGGAAAAGGGCGTCTGTAAAGCATCCATGATGATCCACAGGAATCCTGAATCCTCATTGCTGATTGGCTGCTTGCCTCTGCCTCTCGTCGGTATGGACCTGTTGGATAAAGGGACCATTTTGTAAAGAAGCCCCCCTCGCACGCACTTGTGCACAGAGGACCATGCACTGGGGAACAGCCTGTTAATTCAGGAGGGAAAAAAATCAACAACAACAAAAATCAGCCGTAGCCGAACCCACAATGACGGGCAAACAAGGCGCGCTGTTGTCGGGAACTTTAAACCCCGTGGAGACCAGAAAAGCCCCCGTGGGTGTTCACGGGGGCAGCGGCATCAACAACCAGCAGCAACCGGCCAAGGCCACCGTCATCCACCCGCCCAGCAGGTGCACCGGGTTCGGCATCCAGGAGATTTTGGGGCTTAACAAGGAGCCGTCGGCGGCCCCGAGGAGTCCGCTCAGCTCCTTGCCGGCCGGGGCGCACCTCATCGCGGCCAGATCCATGCTGGGACACGCCGGCATGGGGGTCGGGATGGGATTAATCGGCACCGCGGCGATTCCTGCCTTTTATCGACAACCTGCATTTTTGGAGGGCGTGCTGGACCCGCAAGACGTTCGTCTGCAGCCGCACAATGCCTCGTCTGCGGGGGGCTTGGAAGCAGAGCAGTCCGTAAGCTCGGGTGGGTATCTCTTTTTATTATCACCAAATAAAACGACATTAATTCGATGCATAAAAAAATTACTCGCACTGCACAATATTAATGCACATTTGTTTTGATAAATGGGTGCATTTTGATTTGTGGTTGTAATTTTAAATGATGGCCCCTTTCACAAATAAAATGCATTGAGAAAAGATGCCTGAAAATAATGTATGGATTTATTTTCTTTTGTGTAGACTCTGAAGATTTGTCTTCAAGTGAACGAAAAGCATCCAAGTCTTCAATAGCTCAAAGCAAGAAACGCAAGAAAAGACGTCACAGGTTAGTGGTGATTGCAATATTGAGAATTTGCTTAAAAAATATTTGGCAATGTCTTTAATTATTGAATTGAATGCTTTTATTGGCATTATACAAGTATAAGGAGATTCGAAGCTTTCACTATGTAGTGCACAAATGACAACAAACAGACAAAAAAAAATCAGTAAATATGAAATGAATAAAGCGGTCTTGTTCCGTCTGAAGTCCAGGATGAGTCCCATGGTTTTGGAGACGTTCAGCGAATAATAAACAGCGTTCTTGCATTTGCCTTGAAGAAATATACCGATTGAATACAATTACTATTTAATGTCATTTATTTCAAGTATAGTAAATCAAATTGTGATCTTTATGTTTTTGATCACCCCTGATTATATGTGGGTTATTTAAATAATTTGCAGTGCTTGTTTAGCTCTTATGTATTTATATTGTGTAGAAAAAATATCACTCAACTAAAATATATACCGTAATGTGTGAACTGATCGTGGATTCATTTTTTATCCATCTATTCCATCAGGACCATATTCACGTCTTACCAGTTGGAGGAGCTGGAGAAGGCCTTTAATGAGGCCCATTATCCAGACGTGTACGCACGAGAGATGTTGGCCATGAAAACAGAATTGCCTGAAGACAGAATACAGGTCAGATGCATAAAAACACACCTAAACATATGATCATATATGACACTAATATCAAATTATATATATACATACATATATATATATATATATATATATATATATATATATATATATATATATATATATATATATATATATATATATATATATATATACACATATGTATACGTATACATATATATGTATATATATGTATATGTGTGTATATATATACGTATATATATATACATATATATATGTATACGTATACATATGTATATGTATATATATATATATATATATATATGTACGTGTGTATATATATATGTGTATATCTATACATATATATATATATATACATATATATATACATATATACATATATATATATACATATATATATACATATATACATATATATATATATATATACATTGTGTGTATTATACATGCATATATATACCCATTAATGTGTGTATATTTATACATACATGCACACGTAAACATTTATATATATTTCTGTGCTTGTTTACATCATTCATCATAATGTACATCTCTCATCTCATTTTCTGAACCGCTTTATCCTCATTAGGGTGGCGGGCATAATGTATGTATATATACAAAATATATTAATTACATTTTTGCACATACAGCAGTAAATAGTTAAAAATTGGCTAAAAGCCAGCGAGGTATCCTTTATGTTATGACACTAGTGAGCCCCTGAATCTTTTTTTGTTTGTTTTTGTTTTGTGTTTTTAATTTTCAAGTCTAACGTTTGCACTTCACGTATCCCACTTGTGCACTTGAGCAAGTTGATGCTCATCTCTCGCCAAGCTTTGAGTGATGTCTTCCCCCAGACCGCTCCAAGACACCTCGTTTCTCATCAGCTTGAGTCCCAAAGTGAAACAATTTGTTGTGTGGAAGCAGACACTAACGACCTAATCAAGCGATCAAGGCGGGAGAAGATTGCTACGTGACCCCGGCGCCATCCATCTGCCGCCGCCAACCCGCCTTTTAATCTCGTTTCTCATTAAGGCCCCCGCAACATCTCCCAATAAATAATACCACATGCAAATGGATCAATAAATCGGCCTGGCTCCACTCTGCTAAATCAAAATTAACACCCAATTTTTTGCTCATTGAGCGTAATTAGTTAAATGAGAGCGGCTCAGGAGCTGCGGTGAGGGGGGGTTATGGGCGTAAATGAAATAACTACATTGAATTTATTAATGCGGGTCAATAACGCCGCTCCCCCGTGTCCTGCTAGTTTAATTTCCCGTGATATTTGCCCGCCTGGTCTTCATCGATCGGGCCTGAAATTAACTTATTTTTCAATCAGACGGTGGAAACTTCTTTCTTTTGGGCGTCCAGATGTTCCTTGATGTCATATTTTGGATATTTTTCCTTGCCAAATTGATGCAGCACTGGAAATCACTTCCAATTTTTTTAGTAGTCCCAAGAATTTTCAGTCATCTCGCTATATTTACAAACCAAAATCCACATTGCCCTGCGATCGGCTGGCCACCGATTCAGGGTGTCCCCAGCCTCTGGCCCGGAGTCAGCTGGGATAGGCTCCAGCACCCCCCACGACCCTAATGAGGATAAATCGGTTCAGAAAATGAGATGAGAGATGAGAAAATCCACATTTGGAAAGGGTGGCACTTGTAATGTTTTGATGTAAAACTTTTTTAAAAAATTATCAGGTAGCCCTCAACCTGGGTTGCTTCGTGGCGTAGAGGTTCACTCACCTGAATATGGTGTGGGCAGGTGTGGGTTCAAATCCCGCATTGAAATTGATTGAAGACTTTATACTAATATTTTGAGTGAGTCACTAGTTAAGTTTTAAGTGACATTAGCCTCAGACATATGTTGGGTGGCCTCGTGGTGTAGAGGTTCACTCACCTGAATATATTGTGGGCAGGTGTGGGTTCAAATCCTGCATCGAAAATGATTGAAGACTTTATACTAATTTTTTGAGTTAATCTATAGTTAAGTTTTAATTAATATTAGCCTTCTAGTCCTCTTGGGCCGCCTCGTGGTGTAGAGGTTCACTCACCAATTTTTACCAATTTTGTCATACGCAGCTGGGTATGATGACAATTAGGCTTTTGTCGAGTCAATGATGATGACAAAGCCTATGTCCGATTGTTATTGTTATTATTATTATTATTATTATTATTATTATTATTATTATCATTATTATCACCTGACTTTGGTGTGGGCCGGTGTGGGTTGGAATCCTGCTGGTGGCGGCATGACTGTGAGTGCCGATGGTTGTCTGTCTCTCAACTGACTGTTGACCAGCTGGGTTGAGCTCTAGCATCCCCAGTTAGGGAGCCCAATGCAGCAACCCCCCTGTTAGTCCGGTCGGCCCGCCTAGTGTTTTGGATGGCCGGCCTCCTTGCCGGTGCAGAGTCTTGGACGGCCGGCCTGCCTGTCAAGATACTAGGCCGGCCTCCCGGCGGGTCGTCCAGGACACTTAAAACTTAATTAGTGACTCACTCAAAATATTAGTATAAAGTGTTCATTAATTTTCAATGTGGGATTTGATACCACACCTGCCTGTACCAAAGTCAGGTGAGTGAACCTCTACACCACAAGGCAACCCAAGTGAACTAAGAGGCTCATGTCACTTAAAACTTAACTAGTAACTCAGTAAAAATATTAGTATGAGGTATTCATTCATCTTCTATACTGCCTACCCTCAAAAGGGTTGCTACAGCCTAACTGGCCGGCTTAGTGTCCCACTGGTGGTGGTATGAAGTATAAAGAACAATTCATACTAATATTTTGAGTGAGTCACTAGTTCAGTTTTACTTCACTTTACCCTCCCAGGTCTCTTGGGCTGGCGTAGAGGTTCAGTCACCTGACTTTAGTGCTCGCATCTGTGCTTTTGAATCACGCTGGTGGCAGTAGTTCACTCTCCTGACTTCAATGCGGGCAGGCTCCAGCAACCCCTGCAACCCTTTTGAGGATGGGTGGTACAGAAGATGAAAAACATAAAAATAAAAATCAACATTTCACCTCGTTGGCTTTCATACATTCATGTATATCTCAGCTGTCACATTCTGCTTATGCTTGTTGCCCAATGTGTAAAACAATTACTAACATATTGAACACAATGCGAATGGAATTTACGACTGTCCATCCTCTCAACCTCAAACAGGTGTCAGTCTCAAACAGTTCCCTTGTTAATGACTGTTAAATACAATGCAAGCCTATTAATAAATGTGCTTTTTCCTATTAAAGGTCTGGTTCCAGAACCGCAGAGCCAAGTGGAGGAAGAGAGAAAAGTGCTGGGGTCGTAGCACCGTTATGGCCGAGTACGGTCTCTACGGGGCAATGGTCAGACATTCCATCCCTTTGCCCGAGTCCATCCTCAAGTCGGCCAAGGATGGTATCATGGAGTCCTGTGCCCCCTGGTTGCTCGGTGGGTAGCCAACCTTAATCCTCATCTTCCTCATTCTTGAATCGTAAAATACCGGAGTCTTCTTCCATGATGATTCCTTCCTTCCTTCCATCCAAGCCATCTTCTGTCCCATAAAATGGTCTCAGTGCACTGGGCACCTAACTTCATCGTCTAAGCTTGTTCCTTGATGTTGTCTTTTCGTGCCTGGTCTAAAACCGCAACCCTCTTTGCTTGCTGTTTTCAGTTCAAGATGGCTTACCAATCACCAGACGCTATTCTAAATCTGAATGCCCGCAACTCTTTGCAGGGATGCACAAAAAGTCCATGGAGAGTCCGCCGCCCCCTCAGCCGGCGGCCGCCAAGTGTGACGAGTCACCGCCGCCCAGCTCTCGGAGAGCCGAAGACTCCGAGGCGGAGGAGAGGCGGTCGAACGGCGACTTGGCCATTTCTAAAGAGGAACTGAGAGAGAACAGCATTGCCGCCCTCAGGGCCAAAGCGCAAGAGCACAGCGCCAAAGTGCTCGGGACAGTTTGTCACGACAGACTGGATGAGGACGAGCGGGAGAAAAGCGCTACCCCTCGTAGTCCCGTGGATGAAAGGCAAAGCCCGTGAAGTCTGAGCACTCATTGGCTCTTGTCAAACAAGCTGTGTATGGACTCCCATGAGGACAATTTACTGCTACACAGAAGATTCAAGCGCACTTTTTTTGGTCTACTTCCAAAAAGTTTCCATTTTACATCCTGAACTGTGACTCTGCCACGACCCTCTGGTAGGAAGAGGAACGTAATTGTTGTTCTTTGTGATGCTGTATATCAGGGGTTCTCAAACTTTTAGGGTCCAGGATCACCCCCCAAAAAATCCATAGATCCCATCACAACCCTTGTGTACCTTTTAGCATTCTTCAACCCTGACCTGGACACAATAAGTCAACATAATTGGCTGTCAATCATAGCCAACTTTTAACCTGATGTCACTAATTTTTCGTGACGTTGAACATCCTAACCACTGAGCTAAAAGCCTAGGTAGCACGCCCTTTTTAAGTTTCCAATGTTGGCTGTCAATCATAGCCAACTTTTAACCTGATGTCACTAATTTTTTGTGACGTTGAACATCCTAACCACTGAGCTAAAAGCCGGGGTAGCACACCCTTTTTAAGTTTCCGATGTTGGCTGTCAATCATAGCCAACTTTTAACCTGATGTCACTCATTTTTCGTGACGTTGAACATCCTAACCACTGAGCTAAAAGCCTGGGTAGCACGCCCTTTTTAAGTTTTCAGTTCAAGTTAACTTCAGTAAGAAATCCGGAACTCAATTTAATGCGCGTGTACCCCCAATTTGAAAACCACTGCTGTATATACTGTAACTGATGTATTCCACGACACCATTTGAGTTACTTTACGTCCAAACTCGTAAGCATTGAAAAGAAATCACCTTTGTTTATTAAACGTGACTTTCTGGTGTCCGCCATCGCAGTCTTCTCGTGCCTCAAGTGGTCCAATCGACTTCTCGGTGCAGAAGCTACTTGTTGATGCTCTGATGGCTCGCCTCATTAGCACAGCCCCTGGAGTCTCCCTTTCCCCCCCACCCTCCTGGTTGCATGCCTGGGTTAGCTCCTATAATCCGTCGCAGTTGAGAGCCTTCAATTTCATCTGAAATTGGAGGGGAGGAGGGGGAAGGGAAGGGAAGGGGAGGGCTGGGCAAACGAAAGAGAAAGCAGCCATAAGCAGAGGAACTCTCATTTGAAATCGCTTTAACATCCCAATTTTAAGCCGCTCGTCCGTCCTCTTATGGACAACCAAAGACTGACAGCTTGACTTCACTCAAGTTACTGGAAGACCACTTCCACACAGTGTGGAAACCTGGTGTCAATTTGGGCCTAGGAATACATTTGACATGAATATTGCATATTTCCAACAAAGGAAGGAAGAAATAGCTGCACAGATTTGATGCAAAACAGACACAAGCCCTAATATAATTGTTAGATATAATTATCTATTCAAATAATATGTAAATATTATATTTTTGTCTAGCCTAATTTCAGAAATTGACATCGATGCATATGTGCAACATTTTTGATAACTGTAATGTTTTAAAATATTATTTGAAACATGTATTTTTAGTGTTTTTTATTTACTAAAAGTAGTACTTTGATATCTAGTTTTATTTTTTCATGACCGACCAGCCTGTCAAGAGCACATCAACATTTTTAATAAGAAAAAAATGCAATTATCAGTGTTGTAAAGTTTACAAACATTATAATAAAATTTGCATGCTACGTACTGTAAATTGCACATTATCTTTAAAAAAACATTTTTAAATTATCACAAAAACTTCATCAGTCAACTTTATCTCAAGACACTGATACAGTACTGAATACTATGCTTTCCTCAATCTGTTGCAAGCTATTATATTTGTATGTTTTTTGTTACTTTAACTGGGCCAGGTTGACAAAATTAATACTAAATTCAGTGCTACATATTTTGAGTGCAGAATTCCAAGCTCATTTCAAGAAACTTCTTATCTGCAGACTTCTGTCCAAATTCCACTATTGGGGTGAAGACATGCAACCGAGTGCGGATTAGTCCTCTAAGTGCAAATCTATTTAATCCTCCGAGAAAGAATAAGAGTAAGAGGTTATGATAGATCAGATTTGTGAAAATCCAGCTGTTTAAACTGGAAATTGTGGGGTCATCCATGGTACGCCTTTCCACTGTGTTTTATTTTTTATTTTTTGCACAAGACAAGATCATCTTAACTCATGGAGGAAAGGAGATCAAGGATGGGTTTATGAGAAGATTTTCGCTAATGCAATATTAACATTCAATTTCGCCTGAAGCAATATGATTGACATAGCTGGGATTATTAGTAAATACACGCAGCTCATTTTGGGAAACACTTCAAATCTAAGGAGTTTGACATCCGAATATAATAAAGATGTGTTTTATTGCCCTCTACTGTTCATATTGATTAGGTACACGTCGGGGGTAGACGTCGAATCAATTTTGTCTGGGAGAGGTGTCAGCGAAAGATTATGATAATAATTATGATTTAATCATAATTATTATCATGATAATCCCTCTGTGTTTAAAGATGTATTAGAGTTTCATTGTAGTATACACATACTGTTTTACAGCATCAAGACTACAAAAATGGCGACTGTTCTACGTCATCTTCAAAACATTGAGTTGGGAGAACAAACCACCTCTTGGAACACGGTAAGCAAGCCACCATCTTTTCCACATTCAATATGGCGAGACAATATGGGCGTGGTTACGCACCTGCGTAAATTAAGCACATGCGCAGTGTTTTGCCCTTTTGAACGGCGTTTTCAATGATGACGGACGACTAGCACGACGAGGTAAGGCGTCGTAGAGCAATTTACTGGCCTAAATGCATTTTTATCACGCTACCGGGAGTTTTTTTTAGGAACCAATTGACCCCAAAACGCCAACAAATCTGTTAGTTTAATGCTAGGTTGAACACACCGTCGACAATTTATGTTTGGGCTGCTTTCCCCACTGGCTCTGTGGCGTATGTGACTAGCTATGTTAGCATTAGCATCACGAACGCTACCCATTTGACTTAAAAAGTATGTTTTCCGTTTTCTCTCCATTATTGAGTCGTGTAGTCGTGTCTTTTTAATTTAATCAAACAAAGCCGAGACATCAACGGGACAGTTTGTTGGTTAAAGGCTCACTCAAAAATGACATCCAAAGGCATGACTTAGTTTCCTGGTGTGTTGCATGTAATGATAGTTTTCGTGTTTTAATATTTAAACATTTAACCAATAACATTTCAACCATTATTTGTTGCCAGGGTCAGGCATCTACCTGGAGGCTTTCACAATCAATTCTACAGGCCCTAACAATCAATTCTACAGGCCCTAACATAACATAAACTGTTGCTTTAACCAATCAGATTTCGAGTGCTAAACACCCGTTTCCAATTTGTGATTGTTCTGTTTTCAGAAAAAATAATACTTCATACACAAATTGTTGAGCCAACTTTCTCCTAGTTGTTATCACTGTTTGATTGCCTTGTCTGGAAAAGGGAAAATAGTACACAGCACTCACTTATTTTCCTTTATCTTGATCGTTTATTAAATTTCTTGCAAGATTTCTCTTTCCTGTAATAATTGTTTGGTAACTCCCAAATAGCATGGTTAAATCAAATTTTCCTTGTTTAGCGTCAGTACCCAGAACACTTTCACCCTTGAGGCTACATGAGAGGAGCCTGGGCCAGATCTAGGTAAGACTAGTTCCAAAAAAACCACCTACGCCTATCTGTTGAATCGCCAGTCTCTATATATGATACATTTTGCTTTTTTGTTTGCATCAGGCCTGTGTCCAGACTCTGGAGGACCAGGTGATCTTCCCAGGTTGGCATCTCTGAACTCTGGAAGTCTTCTGAGAGGTAAGTTTATTGTAGAATATCCAAGTATTCATCCAAAGTAAAAGCTTATGTAACCCAATGTGAAATCAGATCTGAGGTTTCACTGACTAAAGTTGCAATTTATTTCCGCCTCTTATATAGGTGAAGTCCAGAGTTATCTGGCTCATGGTGGCAAAGTGAGAGGCCAGACCCCTAAGGTAAGAAAGATCTTATTTTTCAACTTCATTTAATGTTGGCTAATAAAAGAGATTTGAGCAGCAATTGTCTTTTTTAAAACACTTGGGGAAAAAAGACCAAAAGACTTCAAATGGTCTTTTTTTTTCCTTTTAATATTCTGCTTGTTATATTCTAAGTCTTTTCTTATAAATTTATGCCTAAGTCTGTTGAATTTTATTCTAAGTGTAAAAATCTGATTGTATCTGTCTGCAGGTGGAGAAAGCTAAGCTTGGCGATACCAACTCCTAAGTGTGCTAATGTTTTCCTGTTAATAAAATCTTTGACTTACTATGTTACTTGCATTCTTTTGTTAGGTAAATGAAAAATATGACATGTATACATTTCAAGAACATTTATTTTTCCACAAAGTAGAGCTTTTAAGATGTTTACGTAGATCATCCAGCAATTAAAAATGGAGAATTGCAGTGGTCATCAGTAAGTGGGTAGAAACCTGGAAGAAAAAAAAAACAGGGTTTTATACACTAAGTCCAACATTTTTAAAAAAAGACTGGTACTAATTGAGTAGGAAAATTTCAGACAATAAAAAGATACTTACCAGAAAAGTCTTTCCTCAGTCAACAAGCCTTCATCCCACTGCAAAATAAGGCAAGCAACATTAAAGCTACAGGAGGGGAAAAATGGAAATAAACAATGCTCAGAGACTCAAAAATCAGAGATCTCCAACTAAAGTCCTCAAAGGGCCCTATCCAGTCTATTTTCCATGTCTTCCAACACACCAAAATCAGGATTGTGATCAAGCTCCTGGACAGCTTGATGAGTTGATCATTTGATTCAGATGTGGTGGGAGATATGGGAAAATATACTGGACAGGGGTCCTTGAGGACCAGAGTTTGAGACCCCTGCTCTATAAAAACTTACCAGTGAGGATTCAGTGTCAAAGATTGTGCTGTTCACTGTGTCAACCTTTTAGCATTGATTTGGTCAACTTGGGTGGACCCTGAAGAGAAGCAAGATACAAATGAGTAGGTTTAGTACACAACATGAAATTAAGAAATAACCAGAAACACTTGGGTCTTACCTCATCCACGACTTCTTTGGTCTTGTCGATTTTGACAGCTTTCACCACCTCCACCGTGTCCGTGGCTTTAAACATCTACAAAACAGCATGGCGTGATTATGAAATTGCTTATTTAACCATTTTGATGCACAAATGACCCACATTCATTTCCCATGTTATCTCATCCTGGATGAGTTTTTCAGGCAATCAATTCAAATCCATTCATTTTTCTTAAAATAAATATCCCCAAAAGTCATCATTGCTTCACTTTTTCTCTTACATTGAGGAAAATTGTTATTTTACCAAATGTTTAAACTTGAGTCAAAAATGACCCTTGCTCTATTGTTGAATGAATGTCTCACTTGGGTTTTGTCAAAAGCACATTTAAAACTAAAAATGGAAATGTCCAAACCCAGGGTAAAGGTATACATCAATGGTTCTTAACCTGGGTTTTATTGTCTATTCACGATAACATGCCATCTGACCATTACTGGCTGCAGTTGATCACGTCATATAGTTTGGCCAATCAGTGCTGCAAGGAATTTATTTTTGAATTTTGAAAAACAAATCACGGTTTATTTCACATTAAAGTAGGGTTCAGTAGGTCCAACAAGGTTAAGAACCACTGGTATATATTCTATAAGTGTACCGTTTATTTCTTACACCACTGATTGCACTTATGTGGGCTTGAGTTATCCACACAGATTCTTGCTATTAAAAAAATAAATAAACACCAGATCAGTTAGTGTTTTCATTCAAAATTTGAATGCATCATAATTGAAAACAAGCCAATTGAGCAAAGCGTTGAACGCTGAAATTTAATTATTACACGGAGAGAATTAGAAACTAGTATTTGAAAAAGGACTCACTTTGCTCACAAACAGCTAGGTATGGCGTCGACAAGCTGCTCCTTTTTGGACGTTTTGGCCACATTCTTGATGTTTCCCAGCAATCGGTGTTCGTTGAGGACCTGAAACACACAATGGAATGATTTCTTGTTAAACATAAAGAGCTACAGGTAGCGCAATGTAGCCAATTTGTTTGCAAACATTTTTCGGTTTCCAACCGCATGGGGCTACATCACGCCAACGAGGCATGCTCCCGTCAAAACTGGGGCTTCAAAATCCCCAAATGACAACGTACCAAATGCACTGCATTGTGCTGTAAGAAGTTTATCAGGTCTTTCTTCGGTAAAACGCCACTTCTGAGCTGCTCTGCAGTCCACTACCATCCGAACTCCAGCCTCATCCGCCATTTTGAAGAATGGCGGCGGTGATTTGCACTCTGACCTCGGACACGCCTCTTAAAGCTACACACACACAAAATACATTGTTTTCATAATAACGTGTATTAGACTAATACACGTTATTATGAAAACAATATAGTATTTTTTGTGTCTATTTTTTGTGCATTTTACATGTACGCCTTCAGTATTGCTACGTCTGAATCAATCCAACCCTCAATAACTATTTTATGGCTATAAAACCTTAACTGCAGCTACAGTTGTGACACATAAAAGCATCAATAATAACCTCATACAATTGAAATATTATTAAATATTATTTAGGATACGCATATTTGCTTGTGCAACTCGTTACAGATGGTTTGGTAGCACTGACTAGTCCACTAGCCAATCATAGTTTGTGAAAGTGATGACGTAGGCCTACGCTTGCAGAAGGCGTTGTTGTCGCCAACTTGAAATCTGATTGGTTAAAGCAACAGTCTTATCGACGCTTATTTTATGTTAGGGCCTGTAGAACTGATTGTGAAAGCCTCCAGGTAGATTTCTGACCCTGGCAACAAATAATGGTTGAAATGTTATTGGTTAAATGCTTAAATATGAAAACACAAAAACACACACCTGTAATATATATTCAAGGAGTCCCCCATCTCTGGCTGAAGTCAACTGGGATAGGCTCCAGCACCCTCCGCGACCCTTGTGCGGATAAAGCGGTTCAGAAAATTAGCTGAATATTTATAAAAAATAAAATACATATGTGAATATCTAAATGTATGTATTTTTATTATTAATCATATATATGATTAATAATAAAAATACATACATTTAGATATTCAGATATTTATTTTTGATTACCCCCAAAATAATACCTTCATTATATAATCAGTTTTGGGTCTTAAGTGTCAATTTTTAGAATGACTGTCTATTGTAAAATACTAGTTACCATTTTCATGTAGTACAAAAATAAACCACACGACGGCAATGTTGTGCAAGAAAATAATGCTCTCTGTGGTCAAAATGAACATCAACATAAACATTTAACATAAGGATAGTAAATAAGTGCATCTAGTTGATTTACTTTTGCCACCAAAACGACAACCTGGAATGGATTTACACTTTTCAGGATGGTAGAAAAAAACAATCGGAGCGAGAGAAACGCATGATGTTGAAATGTTAATCAATATTTGTCATGTGTCATCATACCTGCAAACATGAGACTGTCGGCTACTTGTGGATTAATAGTAGGCAATGTGAAGACTGTGGCTGCTCAGCAGGCGGTCACTTCCATCATCCACTGGGCAGCAATCTTCTGGATAAAACGCCTTATGATATGAATCAGGGGTGTCAATAGGTTAAGGAGAAGTGGGGGTCCCCTGGAGGAGCAAAGGATGCTCATTAATGAATTAGACATTAAGCAATCAAAATCAATTCTCAAATAAAGGTCTTTGTCTTGAGAGCAACACAACGTTACACACAATTCATAATGTTATCTTTATTATCTGTTGGTTCCCACTTAATATTATCGGTCACTTTAAAGGACATTACCTCTTCCTCTGAAGCACCTAAAAGCAATCAACAGTCTCCCTGGTCTTATTTTTTTTCCCAGCAAAAACAAGCGAAGCAAAAAGCCACCCGCCGTCGTGTCCAATATGGATTTACCGGACGACTTGATAGTCAACGTTCCTCGTTGCTTCCCAGTGATAAGTGAGTCACAGGATGAGGCCTCTTATCGGCATCCTGGCAAACAGTGGGTGATCATTTTGCTGTGGGACAAAGGTGCGAGGCGCCGAGTGTGTTTCTGTCTGTGTGTGGTTTTGCTGTAGGAAATAATGACTTGAATAGTCAAAGCTGAAGCACCATGTGATTGTGATGTACAAATGCACTTAAGAGCGGTTGTTGGAGATGGACTACATTATGATGAAAAAGAATAAGCTGTGTTATTCCGTTTAGCAAAACAACAAACAAAGTGCATGTGGAATTTAAATTATTCTATTGAAAGTTTGTTGAAGAGTGAAAAATGTCAAACTATGACAAGCTGTGTGACTGTAATGAAAACCAAAATGATATTTAAATTGAATGGAGAACATCAGATGTCTCATTGAGAATTAATGGGGAGTTATGTTTGTAAATAGCAATAAATACCCTGTGCGAGGTGATTATTTGGGAGTACATTATAATTGAAAGTGTGATAATCAGTTAAAGCAAAGCAGGTAAAAAATGTGAATGTTGGCTAAAGCGTATCTTCGAAAGTGGCACATGGAAACTCATTTCACAAATGCATAAAATTTAATTCCATTTTAAATTGACATAGTCCCGGTCGGCCATCACCATTCCAGAGCACTGATTGAACTACTTCATAACATTGACTCTAACTACTTATAATCACCCATTTTTGCTGAATGCTGAGTTAATGTTTTTTTTCTATCCTGTATTCATTGTCAATGAACTCAGTGGTGCTGACCCAGGAAGTCTCCTTGGAATAATCAAATATACATACATATATATGTATACAAACAGCATGTGAATATTCGCTTTTTACTAGATTACCTGAGGGATTCTAATTTATTATTATGCACTACAATCCCATTCTGTTTGGAATATCTCAAACAAGATCATCGGGTGACAGGCAATTTGTGACTTACAGATTTTTGAGTGATGCTGCTGACTGTTGGCTTTTGATTTAAAACCATATATGCATCAAATTGCATTGTGCATTAGTTCGCATCATGCTCAGTGTATTGTTTATGCGTACAATGTCCTCAGGATGGCTGACAGGTATTTCATTTAAGCAGTGAACTGAGAAATGCCTTCCAGTCAACAGCATGTCACTGGTTATAAATGTAGCGCTTAGCCTTGATCTAATTTCTCTTTCCAATGCTTGAATTCACCCTTTTTCTCAACTTGGCTGCAGCTAATGTCATTTTTAAGTTGTCCCATTTGTGGATATATGATGAGTTCAAATGACATCTATCACTGTCAATGGTATCCAATGAGTTTAGTTGAATTCACAGGTTGTTTTCACAGTGCTTCAGTAGGTTGATCTACCCCAAATCTGAAAAAACACAAGACACTTCACACTAGTCAATGAATTGACAAGGAAGAAGCAAAAAAACAAACAAAAAACAAACAAACAAAAAACAAAAACAAAAGCCAACTTTGTTAAAAGCCCCATTTTAAGTGGATTTAAAAAAAAGTATCCTACTCATACGTTTTAGTAAGGTGCAAAATGGCCTAAATTGGCAACTGTTAACCTAACACATTCAAAGTTAATTCATGTAATTATAGACTGAGCCGTAAATCATACCTTACTTTTCAAATCGTCCATCTTGCTCTGAATGACTACTAAATTCTTTAGTCTTTGTTTTCAGCATTACTTCTTCAAAAAAATCTTCAACTCTGGAAGTAGAGGGCACAGCTGTGGATAATTACATTTCCATTGCAGGTGTTTTGGTACAGTCTAATTGCAAGAAAGCAGCCCGGTGGTTGAGTGGTTAGTGCATCGGCCTCACAGTGGGAGTCCTGGGTTCAAATCCAGGTTGGTCCACCTATGTGGAGTTTGCATGTTCTCCCTGGGCCTGTGTGGGTCTTCTCCAGGTACTCTGGTTTCCTCCCACATTCTAAAAACATGCATGGTAGGCTGGTTGGACACTCTAAATTGCCTCTGAGTGAGTGTGAATGGTTTTTTTTTTGTCTCCTTGTGCCCTGCGATTGGCTCGCCACCAATGCAGGGTGTCCCCCGCCTCTGGCCTGAAGTCAGCTGGCATAGGCTCGAGCACCCCCCGTGACCCTAGTGAGGATAAAACGGTTCAGAAAATGAGATGAGATTACATGGTTAGAAGTCAAAATGTCACATTATTATTTAGGATTTGTGACTGGGTACTGCTATCATAAAAAAAAGGAAACCCACCTGGTGTGGGAAAAACAGCAAATGATCGCTGCCAGCCCTCCCAGTCAAAATGGATTGTACATCTAGCACGGTCAGCATGCAATGAAGTGAATGAGCGCCCTTTAAAAGGTCTCATCTCATTTTCTGAACCGCTTTATCCTCATTAGGGTCGTGGGGGGTGCTGGAGCCAATCCCAGCTGAGGCGGGGGACACCCTGAATCAGTGGCCAGCCAATCGCAGGGCACAAGGAGACAGTCCACTCTCACACCCATACCTAGGGGCAATTCAGTGTCCAATCAGCCTACAATGCATGTTTTTGGAATGTGGGAGGAAACCGGAGTACCCGGAGGAAACCCACGCAGGCCCGGGGAGAACATGCAAACTTCACACAGATGGACATGACCTGGATTTGAACCCAGGACCCCAGAGCTGTTAAATCTAAAAACCTGAGGCTCATTACGCATGTATACTTTCTCCCAGGGTTATATTCCTGACTTTAAAAAGAAAAACATCCCACTTTGACGCCATACTATAAAGTCTTAAGGCCCTTGCTGCGCCGCTGTTAAATATTGCAGAATGTGCGATCTGACTGCGCATCTGCAAGTGTTGTGTTCACTCGGGGGCCGATGACTAATAGAAAGCGGCCGTGGGTGAAGCCTTCTTCTGAATCCACAATGCAGAGGGAGAGAAAACGCCGCTTTTGGACGGACGTACGAACGAACGAGCCCACTCCAGCGCCCCGTCGATGAGAGCGCCCCCATCGAGTCACATTTCACGCTTGTTTGGAGAGACGACAACATGAGCCTCACTATTTCTTCAGGCGTGTTGGACCTCACTCGGTGTTTCGCATTGTGGCTCGAAACTGCTGTTGCTGTCATAAACATTTCCATTCACTACTCTTTTCTTAAGTTTGTGCTGTATTTTTGCAGGCAAACTTTGTGAGCGCCTGTCAGGTGTGGCAAAAATATACAAATGTTAAGGCCAAACGCTGGAAGGGAATACAGTGTCCTGATACCAGAAAACGGCCATTGTTCCTGAGGCTCTCTTCACTTTGGCAGTCAAAGTCACCTTAACTGACAGTGAGAGATGCCAAAGATTGTCGTCCAAGCCCACAATAGCAAACAATATCAGCGTGACCAACAGCCAAAATGCCTTGAGCTTGCTGCAGGAAGCTCAAGCAAGGGTAAATGGCTCTTGACAAAAATGACCAAATGCGTCATTTTCTGCGGCCCGAGAAAGTAAATCATGAGTGCTGACTTTCTGTTTTAGGATGAAATCCAAATAAAGATTATAGATGTATATTATATTTGCTGATTTTCCCCTTTTAAATCAATAATTTTGTACGCATTTTTTTGTGTTTTTAGTTAATAATTTAGTAAAATCTAAATAAATAAAATATTTTTAATTTAAAATATTTATAATGACCCCCCCAATAAATTCAATCTTTTTTATCGGTTAAATTATGAATACTAGTTGTGTATATATTACTCCAACACAAACACTGCCTATATAAGTCTATATAAGTCTATACTTTTTTCCATGTGTCTGAGCGGTCAGCAAATTGAGCACATAGAAGCAGACAAGTCATAATTCTTCTGTTGTTTTGATGAACATATTTGACTAAAGACTGCTTTGGCCAAGTGACAAAAGATGTGTTGCTAATGAAGAGTTGTAAGCAATGACATTGGAACCCAAACAAGGCTGTCCACCAGTAGATAATACTAAATAACAGTGTGAGTTTAAAGTTGAATCCAATCTGGTAAGTAGTTTGACTTATATTTTTAGTCACCTATAATGAAGACATTACTATACTACTATAAACATTCCCGTATAAATGTCACCACAAGCGTATAGTCGGGTCACAGCTTACTAGAGGAGAAAATGAAGGACGTTACAGCAGCAGTGTTTCATTATTCATGCAAAAACTCTTTATTGAATTCAGTGTACAGTACATAATCAACACAAATATTCCTAGTGACCACTGCTTAGCAGCTTTGTGTACACATTGACAATCTAAATGGGGTTCTTCATTTAGCCTGGACGACATGTATCTGTGCTGTGGCGCCCCCATCGTACTGTCCTCCCATACGGAGTGTTGGTATTCGGTTGCGTACGTCTGTTTGTGTTCAAGATAAGACTTAAAGAAGAGATTATGCTCAAATTTGTAATAAGAAACAGAAAGGGTGATTAGATTTTGGGGCAAAGAGGTCAAAGGTCATAGAGGTTAAAGGTCTTAGTGATAATTTGATATGAGATTGTGTAATTTAACTGAATTTGTTGGGTAGGTTATAGAACAGGAAGAAAAACCGTCAAAACTCATAAATAAGGCTATGCTTTCAATTCGGGTATTTAGTCAGTGCTCTATTTGCTGTAATGTTTTAATCTGATGTTTATGTTTTTTAAGGCAGTGTCAGATCTCCTACCCACTTTTACTTCTGTTCCATAAATTGTTATTAATCTCATTGTTTTTTTCTTCCTCAAACAGGTTAAAACTGAGAAACGAATTCTTTCCGACCTACTCGACCAACAAATCAAATTATATTGAAAGTGAAAATTGAAAAATAAGTCTTTGTATTTTCAGTGGCAATAATGAAAAACATTGTCAACCGGAATCCAAAACTTACGTTACGATGACAATCGGTGAAGTTTATTTCCTTCAAGATCATCAGGCCGAACAATCTCAAAATCCGTTTCTCTCTTGTTATGTTTTCTTTGATACACAAGCAGCCGGCCAGAATGATGAAGTCCGTCCTCCTTTTCCCATCAATTGTCAGCGCTATACACGCCCAGGCTTGGACAGGTAGGCAATGAGAGCTACTACCACCCCCACATACATGCCTGTGCCAACGGTAATGGAAAGCGCGGCCAGGAAAAGGGCTCTCCTGGAACTCATTCCCGCTCTGGAGAAATCTCCCTTAGCGACAGCCTTGCCGGTCTAACAGAAAAAAAACAACAACAAAAAAAACAAGTGAAATGAGTTAGTCATCATTCACGACGAGTGCACGAGTAGGTGTTTTGGGATTTAGTGGTGATAAAACAAGAAATCTCACTCTCCGGCTATCTCTATAAGCCATGTGTTGCCATGGCAATTAGGTCATGGCTCTGACAGTGATAAATGGCTTGTTTGGGTGTTTTTGTGAGTTATAGAACAAAAATATGCCCTCTATTGTAACTGTCTCTGTTTGGGTTATATGGAGAGAAAACGCTCAGCGTGCTTTGCAATGTTGTGACTAATGAGCGCAACTACTCACTTTTCATTACACATTAGCTGTTCAGTATTAATGCTGCCCAAGCTGTAATATAATCAATGATGCGGAACAGAAGGAAGGTTTATAGATTGGCAAACTGACCCTAAAGAGGGATCTAACTAGTTTTTGGTCCACGGGTCAAATTCATGGCAATAAGATCTCAAAGTATATTTTGGGCAAAATAAGTTTCAAACAAAAAATCATGTATAATAAATAAATACATACACACAATACATACATCTTTCAAATCAATAAATACCTAGCATTACAATAATAAAACAAGGTGGACGAGGTACAACTGACAGAGTTTTTTTTGCTGACTGCAGCGGGGAAAAAAAGAACCAAGTGCAGCACTGCACGTACTCGAACACGCAAATCACAAATGTTCCGTTTTACGGCACTTGTATCAAAATCAAAGCACGTGATTCTGTGTATATCGTATAAATTAAGGAAAATGTGCCTGTCAGGCGGGCCGGATCAGACCCACTGGGGAAGCGTTTCCAGCCCACACACCGTATGTTTGACCCCCCCACCACTAAAGGCTATTGTGACATGGTTATCGGGCTCATCACTATACCTTGTGAGAGTAGCAGAAGGCAACAATGCCCAAAGGCCAGAAGCAGCAGAGCATGGAGAAGATGGTCAGGCCAAGGTAGTCTCTTGGAGGAAGTACCAGGAAGTTGTCCTCACTCTCGCTTTCACTGGAGCTGTCGCTCTGTCATAAAACACGGGGAACAAGGATGATTGATCAGCCGTTCATTGACCACATACTTATGTCATATTTAATGGTTCAAAGGCCCTTGAATCTAATCGTATTGTGGCAGATAATAATTCATATTCATAAAAATGTATGTAAACATACAATGATTATTATATTTTTTAAATTACGACATTTCGGTTTTTGAATAACAGTAAATAATCACATGTCTAGTTGAGAGTTGAAGGTCTAAAATATATATTTTTTGTGTTAACTTTGGGGCCATAACTGTGTATTTCTCTTTTTGATCATTTTAATTGTATTAATTGAGTTTTAAAAAATAATTATGAAGTACTTAATATATTCATTTAGAAATTCCTTCATCTTTCAGAACCGCTTATCCTCACAAGGGTTGCGGGGGGTGCTGGAGCCTATCCCAGCTGACTGACCATGAATCGGTGGCCAGGCAATCGCTGGGCATTAGAAATGTATTCATAATTATGAAACAATAATATACAAGTAACAAAAATAATAGCATAAAAATGCATTTTGTTAAATCATTAAAAATAGTTCAAGGTCTGAAGTGTGAAATATTGAACAGCCTTCTAATGTAGAGAGATCACTGACCCTAAATTATCATGTTTCAACTGACTGACTTTCTTCAGGAATTTTCTCTAACTATGGTTGAGCACCCTTTACCGACAATGATACTGAGAGAATTAGCAAAATCAAATATCCATCTGTCCTGTAAAGCCAATCCTGATTGGTGTCAAAGGTGAGCTGATGAAACAACCGATCCCAGTCACATTCGCTTATTGGATCACTTTGGACTCTTCATTGAGCCTAATGTGAATATTTAGCATTTTGCATTGTAGGAGGTCGTAAGCATGGCAGAAAACATGCAATTTCAATCACTATAATTACACACCCACACATAATAGTTGTTATGATGCTAAAATAATACGGGGTGGCAAGTGATGCTCAGCATTCGCTGAAAGAAACAAGAAACTATTCTGTGTCTTTCCTGGACCGCCAACATTGGAAGTGCATAGCCTACCAGAGTGGATTTGAGCCTTTGTCAAGCCCCGCGAGCAGGCAGACCGAGAAAGCGGGATTAACGAATTGTTTGGTCATTGCGAGGTGACAGGGACACCGCCAGAGGACGGTGCCATTGATGTGCTAAATTGCTTCTCCGCCATGCCCCATTCTCGTCAGACACTCCCTCGGTTGCAACACAAGTCTGCACACCCAGACTCAAAAAGAGCGAATGAGCTAATTATTGACGGATAGACTTCGATCTTAGCGAGCTAGGCCAAATGAGGAAGAAGCCGCGAATGTCGGGTTGACCTTTTACGGGGGCTACAGCCTTTGTTTCACTCAGCTGTCCTGTTCACACCATAGTAAAGGATTGCACCAATAGAAAGCATACACCAGTTTTCATTAGTTCCACTGCCTGCAGCCATTAGTCAAGGTGGGAGCAAAATATTGCGGATACTGTACAGTCCTAAGGATCCAAATGTAAGAGGTGTACCGAATAGGGTAGAGAAACTGCGAGTACCTAAAGACCTACAGTATGATTTGCGATAATGATCTCTCAAGATAGGGGTGCAACAATTATCAAAAGATCAATATGTCATACGGCTGCTTAATGTGGATTAATCGTAGATGACTGTGATGAGAATTGGCAGACGCATGGTTGAAAAAGGTCTGGATTGGATGTTTCCCAAATTAGAAATGTGAAATATATCTGTGGCAGATGTATGGAAGAATACGCCTGCCATGCCAGGTTACTGCCATCCAACTGTTAAAGACAAAAACAAGCTATATTTATAACTGGAAAAAAAAATGTGCATTGGAACTTTTGCAGACAATCTGTTTACAACTATTCTTACTCACAGACCCTAAGAATATTTGGTGAAGTTTTATCTGAAAGAAACTATCATAAAACTGTCATAGTCATGACATGACACTTGTCATAAACGTGAATGAATACTTAACAAATGTCATTAAGTGTCATCACCTATAATTGGTTCCTTTATTAAAAATTGACAGCTTTATTAAATTATATATCAATTCTTCACGGGATCACATCGATAACCGATTGGAAACCAAACTATGACAATATGTCACCATATCCATATATAGCAGCACTCAAATGCTCAAATGATGTTGCTTAACTAATAAAGGTTAAGTTAGTCACTGACCCGTTGGCTGCAATTGACCGCGACAGAGGTCCAACTATTTTTCCTGGAACAGCTGCCAGTGAATGAAGCCTTCCTGTCAAAAATGGCGTTGGCACGTTCTTTGTATAAGCAAGTAAATACTATGCACAATCCTAAAAGCGACTACCATATGCCACCTTCTATTCGACTACACAATAAAGAAAAAGCTCCTTTGTGATTATAAATCTTATTTATTTAGACACTGACGCGCATCTCTAAATCATCCAGACATATTTCCCAACAGCTGTCCCTGTGCCAGGACAAGATTACGACTCTCTCTGTTATCTGCTTTATGAACATGTAGCACCTGGACAGTCGGCTGTGATCCATCACCACAGGGACTGCTCATAACCACTCCATGATGGGACACGGCATGAATAAAGCAGTGGGCACACAGTAGCCCTAATCTACCTTTATCTCGTGAGCCGCACTAGATAAGGACTCTGAGTGACTGGTGCATTTGAGGTCACTGACAGGGAATGGAGACAAACTCCAGCTGTGCTTGTTTGTTTGCTAACACTACGGTTGTCTCTTGTCAAGACACATGTTCTCCTTAACAAACAGCCAACGAACTCTTGGCGACCGCAATGTCATGGGAAAATTTGTGGACAGTGTGTCTTTAAAGCGTCACACAGATTTGGGCAAAATTAAGATAAATAATTATATGAACTAATAACTAATGGTGCACTGTATTATAAAACACTGTAGTAGTAGTGGTGGTAGTAGTAGTAGTAGTAGTAGTAGGGGATTGTGTTATACATCCACTAGATCAGGCTGTAGTAGTAGTAGTAATAGTGGTAGTGGTAGTGATGGTAGTAGTAATAGTGGTAGAGGTGGTAGTGGTAGTGATGGTAGTAGTAGTAGTAATAGTGGTAGAGGTAGTGGTAGTAGTAATAGTGGTATTAGTAGTAGTACTAGTAGTAATAGTGGTAGTGGTAGTAGTAGTAGTAGTAGTAATAGTGGTAGTGGTAGTAGTAGTAGTAGTAATAGTGGTAGAGGTAGTAGTAGTAGTAGTAATAGTGGTAGTGTTAGTACTAGTGGTAGTAGTAGTGGTACTAGTAGTGGTACTAGTAGTAGTATTAGTAGGGGATTGTGTTATACATCAACTAGATCAGGCTGTAGTAGTAGTGTTTAGGAGTTACGTTATACGTGAACTAGATGGAGCTGTGCTAAATGGAATTTAGCCAAAATTGATCCACATAAAAGGCATGTCAGATTTTAAGGCACAATGCTAGACTTGGAGAAAATTGAAGTTTTTTAGCTGCGTCTTATAGTATGTAAAATATAGTAATTTATTTTATTTGTTTTACTAAATTAAAAGTTGATTACATAACGAACACTCATAAAAAAACAAACCAATGACCTGGCTCATCTGTTTCTTTTGACAAAGAGTGAGTGAGTGACTCCTAAACTCAGAACATTGCTCTTTTCTCACCATCTATAATACGCTGACATGCCTCTGAACATGCATGTTTTCCTAATGTAATAATTTCCATTAGTATATAATCTTGATTTTGTAGGTTAGGTGCTAATCCATGCTGGAGATTAAGAGGTCAGCAGGAAAACGAGAAAAGGGAGCCTATCTGAATCAAGGCACACTCGATATGGAGAATTGACTGCATTGAATTGAGAGGGAATAACTTCAGCCAGCGGCCAGCTGCTCCAGGGACTCTTATTGCACACGAGGCACACGCTGCATTACTCCGAGGATAGCCACATCTCCATCCAGGAAAATGCAAGGCTCTTAGTGAAACGACATTTCCATCAGATCTGAAATGACTTTGCTGCTTGCTTTCATAACAATTTTTTTTTCTGATGGGTAAGCTAGTCATCTCCAAGAACAAAAACTCGGATGGAGAGGATCACACGCACGCAGCAATTATAAAGCACAGTGAATCCACAGTAAACTTGAAAGACTTTCCGTGAAATGACCTTTCTGAGAGAGGAGAGAATTCAAAATGAGTGCGAATAGCTCTGCTGGTCTCTCAGGTTGTTAAATGTAAATGACAAAACATCCCCGTGGTCGCCTGCCCGCAAAAAACGGGCTGACCCCTTAAAACTTATTGTTAATGAACTAGCTCACATTTTTCTATCCCTGTGCAACAAGGCGGACAATGAACTTCATAACAATTATTGTATACTGTCTCATTAGAAAGTGACATTTCCCTTCTGCTTTTGAACTTCTCGCCTTTAAAATGAACACACTGCTATTGTTTAATTCCTAATGATTAGGGAAAAATAACATACTTATTTTTATCTTGGACATTTTTCTCCCACTGTCACATATTGCTCTCGCTTTCATGGAGAGAAATGCATTCGTTCGGCCCTAATTAGGTTTGAAGGTGCGTTGGAGTTTATTTTTTAATTCAGACTTGAGCTACTTCAGGCTTTGGGTAAAGGGCAGGGTACATATGAGACAAAACTGGATTTTGGACAAAATAATGGTCCCCTGCGATGAATAAATATTGATGAATTGAACTGTTTCAATCTGTTTTTATCTTCACAGTTGCAAATTGCAGTCGTAATCGTTCAATAGGTTATTGGTTAGAGTTCAAAAGCCTCAATTTTCAAAACTTCTTGTTGTATTGTTTCTATAACAAAGCATTATTCAGAATGCGAGCTTGGAATAATTCCCTGGTCTGGAGGTTGTCACTCGAGCAAGTTGCTGAAACTTACTTCAAAATAAAAGCATGTTGATCAATGTTCCCTCTAATTTTTTGTTTGTCTGGGCTGAAAGACAACCTCCCTGAGCACACTGAGTACCGGTGTGAGCAACATCATCATTGCTCGCTATGGGCACACACCAGTATCACACCTGCCATAAGCAGGTGTATGTCTACTGCACAAATGATTTAGTAATAATAAAATGTAATGATTAATATCTATGAATGGGCGGCCCGGCGGATGAGTGGTTCGCGCGTCGGCCTCACAGCTAAAAAAAATAAAAAATGGAATTTTATTTTGTGCGCTCCATATGATTTGCTGTGCGCAGAGAAGACGAGAGTAGTGCGCAATTGCGAGGGAACATTGATGTTGATCATTTTAGTATGAGTTTCATCACACTTTTTTGGCCCTTTTAATTGCACTTTGCTCAGTTTACTTTCCAACTAAAATCAACAGAAAGTGCCCTTAAATTAACAAGGAGTAATTCATTAATGCCCCAAAATCCACTGGATGCTAATGAGGAGCAGCCTGGAAATGCCCAAAAATCAATAATAAATTGTCCATAATTTGAAGGAGGTCAGCCCATTTTACTCCAAATGTACAAGGAAGTGACAAAAAATCGACTAATTTGTCCGGTCCACATGAAATCTAATTGTGCACAATCTAAAATGAGATAGAGGTTAAATTTTGTGTAAAACGGACCAACTGATGTTTAAATTCTTTTAAACTATGAATTCACTCAGCCCCACAGACATTCTGTTACGACTGACCTCGTACTCAGGAACTGGTTCGTCCTCCACATCATAGGACACAGTCTGTATCTTCACATCCTTTTCCCCCTGCGTGCCGTCCTGCCGGTTGTCTTCACGGTCGGCCCCCTGCTTATTCTCAGTGAAGGTGGTCTCAAAGCTCTCGCTTTTGGAGTCTTTGCTGTGCAGGCTGACATCATCTTTGCACGAGATAAAGTCAGGCTTGTAGAAGGCTTTCACTGCCAGGTGCAAGGAAGTGGCATCCAGGAACTGTTGGAACTTGTGCTCGTCACGGCCCCCGCCGTGGACGTAGTCCCCCAGGCTGTCTTGGTGCTGCTTTTGACTTGGGTAGTCGCAGAGGTAACCTTGGACAATGTCCTTACTGCTTTTGTCCAGAAGAGGATTCTGGAGCTCAGTGAGGCTTTCCATGGTGGTCCTGCTTACTGTCCAGGAGGAGATGGTGGTGCGCAAGCTGAAACATACGTTGAACATTTACAATGAGGCATCGACAGAGCTGGAATTCTATTCAGAGTAAGTACATTTGAGAGTGGTATTTCACTTCAACCTGTCCTTTACGTCATCCTCTCCTCCACCAGCCACTTTCATGTCCTTCCTCAGTAAATCTTTGTATTTTCATCCAAGTGGACCTCTAACCCTGGCACTTAGACCCTCAGCATCCACATTCTCGTGCCAGCCTGATGGCTGCAAACATTCGCAAGCAATGGACTTTGGCCCGAGGCGTTTTTAGCAGACGCAACGCAGCACTCCCGGTGTATTTCAGGAGAACCTCAGCATCTTCATTTCAGCGATTTGCTTTGCCTCTCGTTTTTATTTCAGTTCAGGAAAATATTCGTCTTGGCTAGATAAAAGTTATTGTTTGTCAATATTCTGCGCACACACTATCTTGCACGGTGAAATTACCATATGCTGAATGGCATTTTTCTCTGTCTCTTGTTCTCTCACACGTACACATTGTCATATCATCATGTAATGGAAAATATACTCCACGGTTGTAAGCAGTAGTCGTATTCAGCCACTAGATCTGAATTGCTTTGTCTACTCTATCATTTTTATGAGCACTGTAGCAGAAGTACAGCACATACGTATAATGATTAATATGTACCTTTATCCACCTACTGGAATAATAAACACTGAAAACTCACTCCTTAACCCATTCACTGTCTTTGACAATGATAGAAATCTAATGCAATTGAACTGGCAGGTCAAAATGAATTGGACATCTACATTTCCCCTTAAGCAATAAAATCATACAAAACAGTTCAACGTTTTTGCTGTTGAGACATTTTAAAAATTTGTATAAAAACAACTCTTGTAAAAGATGAAGATGTTGAACAATGCATTGATTTTCTTGGCTCATTGCAGATCAATGTGTGTAATGGAAAACTTATCAGGCCCTCAGTTATTTAATAAAATATGTACAGTGGCAGGCCAAATGTGAACAGGGCCTGGGTGCTTAACATATCGACATGCCCCTGATTTGAGTGGGGAATGGGGGCTGCGGTGCCCCCCCTTAGTTCCGCACCCGTTTTTGTTCATATCTTTTGTTTTGAAGATGATTCCTCAATGAGCCATTTACCTGGGGATTACCCCCAGAAGTCAATAAACACCTTTGGCTAAACAGCACTAATCAAGCTGTAAACTAAAGTCATAAATCCCTTAAGTAGCAGCATTAGACCTTGGAACTGAGTTGTAAATGGCTTGTATTGTTAGCAGGGCCACGAGGCAATAAAAAGGGGATTCTTTCCCGTGGAATAGGAAAATATGCCAATTGTAGAGCTTGATTTGAAAAGAAAAAGCAGTATCAACATGGAATGGGATGCATATTGAATGCCTCTCACACTTTTCCCGGGTCATTATGTGATGGCATGCTCGCAGGCAAGCTCGCATGTGGACCAATGACGATACACAAATGTTCCGCCTGGACAAGCGTGACCGATGTGGAAAACGTTGTGCATGTGAATGTGAGCGCGCAAGCGAGACGGATTGCTTATCTCCCACAGAACACACACACACTTCCATTAGCCAGCACATTAGACAACAAAAGCACATCCACAAATAATTCATCAAAACAACTCAGGTGTGGATGCTTTTCCTTTTTTTGCATAATTCATACTTCTCCTTTGTTTCTTTACCTCTCATTTTGACTCACCTTCAAAAATAATATAACTCAAGACCACATCGCACCTGTTAAATGGCAACGACAACAAAGTAGACTAATGTGTGTGTGTGTGTGTGTGTCTCACCTCGGCTTCTATGTCCTTCTGTGGCTTCGCTCAGCATCCTTCCTCCGTTTGTGACTTCACATCATCATTTCGGGGGAAGCCGCCATCCGTCCACGCTGCGGCTTTCACTCCCGAAAGCAAGTTTGTCCGTCGCTGGCTGAGAGAAGCGTGCCACCAGGCGACGCGCCAGAACACGTCTCCATTTTACGCACGCCGAGTGAAGGGCTCAGAAGGACCCCCCGACAAGGGATTTTAGGGCGTAGTGACTGGAGGAGGCTGCCGCTTGGTGAAGATGTCGCCTGTCGACTGGAGATGATCGCGGATTTGGCCGCCGATCCTTCCCTGCTGTTGCATCATGAGTTGGTTGCGGTTTTACGCATCGGTGCGTGTGTATAGTGCTCAGAGGAGAAGGTTGGGTGGGGGCTTTGGGGGCGGTTGTTCGCAGAGTACCTGTAGAAAAAAATGGCAGATGCAAATGGAAGTTTTTGATTCTAATCTTTTAATGAAGTAAAAACGTGGAGATTCTTAAATGGAGTTAATTCATTGGCTAATGGCTTTACCCTTTAGAGGGCAAGTGACTATTTCTGGTAATTAAAAAGAAAATAACACAATTAAGACCTGCCTGAAGTCTGTAGACATCTCATTTTTAGTCATGGAAGGTAACAATGTTAACATTTGGTATACAAGTGTCCTCCACATGACCCAGAATGTGACGTTTAAAAAAATGCTACCACTTATTGCATTTTTATTTTATTGCATACATATGTTTAGCATGCATAATTTTAGAGATGAAGTAAACAAAATCAATGAAATTAAAACAAGTAAAAATTGAAACACACTCTGGGAATGCCTGCTATTAACTTCTAAAATTGATTAATAAATTAGCATTCCTGTTCAAATATATAATTACTTTTGGAGTAATCTGTAAATAACTACTTGCAAGTTTAAAAATACATCAGCACTGGCCAAAACTATTTTCATTTTATAAAAGCTTCTGTCATAACATAACTTATCTGCATCATCTCCCCAAAATGTTTTTTTTAAATATATATGATCTGAGATAAATTTACAGTCACCTGCCATTTATAGTAATAATTATAGCATCATATAAATAAATAAATAAATAAATCAATACCCTGTGGTAGTTTTGGAGGCTTGAACAAATGATTGGAATTCTAATTCATTTTGATAAGGAAATATTCATTTCATACAAAAGTAAATTGAGAAATTAATCTCACAAATCGAGATCCCACTGGACATGGATTTGTTCTCTAACCCTTTCTCTCCCTTTTTACAATGCTCAAAAGAAAAATCCTCATGATCAGGCTCTAAATATAACACCCGACGAAACACTAATAAATTCATTGCTTCATTCATATTTGATGAATATTTAAGACCTTGGCCATACATTTGTAATGAGCCTGTCAATTTGCTTGTGCCTTTACAATTCACATTCTCTGCAAAGCTCCTTAGGCTTCCACGTCACCATTTATCATCATAAACACAGTTTACATAACCTTCCTAAATATCGCCGGCGAGGAGATGTGTGGTAAAGAAGATTAATCCCTCAGCCTTATTTATTTGGCTTCCACCAATGAATAATTATGACATAATCAGAGTACTTAAAGGAGCACAATCTGTGGATTAAATACACACTCAGGAAGAGTTTTGTGATGCCAAAAACGAAGAGTGGCAGTCGGCTACACATTTTAAGCAGAAGCGTACTCCTATAAAGTCTGGAGTTAATAACGTGCACAGGCAAGGCGCTGTCACTTTCACTGGGAGACACATTAAAGCCCTGATGGCCACTTTACGGCGGGGACATGCGGCTGCATTTTACACGTGGCGCGTCATCGTCAGAGTCACCTTGCGTTCATATGCGCCAGGCAACAAGCCATAACAGCACCGCCGTCTCCATGATGGATACCCCCCCAAGGGGAGACGGATATTAGAAGGAGGGGATCGAAATGGAGGTGAGGGGCTCAGGGTCAAAACCATTTAGCTTTTCTTTTTTCCGTCTTCTTCTCATCAGCTTTTCTAAGATGAAGGCCAAGATTTGATTTTTTATAGCAGAATGCAAACTTACATTTTTTGGTGGGTGGTATGTGTAAGATCGTATGCGGTCGATTGGTCGCCAGTCTTTTGGTCGCCGGTCTTTTGGTCGCGGTCTTTTGGTCGCGGTCTTTTGGTCGCCCCGACCGCGACAACGGGCGACCAAAAGACCGGCGACCAAAAGACCGACGACCAAAAGACCGGCGACAAAACAAGGTAAAACAACACGGTCTACGCATCAATAAAAGCCAACAATGGCCATGAGCAGTTTCACTGAGCCGACGTGTGAGTGTAGAAGAGTTTGTATGTACATGCGTTATCCCTTTAAGAAGCTACGTCCGTCAGGGTCTTAACAAGTTCTCCAACAAAAAAACAATAAAAGTCCGGGAAATTTGGAGCTTTTCTTTAGCCTAATAATTACTAGGGCATTAAGTATGACTAAATAGTAATTCACAGTTTATATTTAGGGAATTTGAGCAACGATTTAAATGGTAATTATCACTTACCTTCCGGGTGACCAAAAGACCGGCGACCAATCGACCGTGTACCGTGTAAGATAGTGTTAGTATGTCAGCCTCACAGTTCTGGGGTCAAGGGTTTGATCCCAGGTTGGTCTTCACTGTGTGGAGTTTGCATGTTCTCACTGGGCTTGCGTGGGTACTCTGGTTTCCTCCTTCATCCCCAAAACAGGCTGGTTGAACACTAAATTCAGTAGCGGGTGCGAGAGTAATTATTCAGAAGCTCAGAGAACATTTCACTTGTGAATGTAGCAAGTACAGTAGTTGGTTATTATTAGTTGTATTTTTAATTTGTTTATGCGAGAGTGCCTCAGTAGTTTTTTCAAGTGTTCAATCACATTTTAGTAGTGTTTGTGAAATAATTTTTCAGTACTGACTGTTTCAGTCATTATTGTAAGAGTATTTCACGACAGCGTTTTACACAATGATAGCTTTTCGTGTGTAAATTTGAGACCATTTTAGTTGTGGGACAGCATTGCAAATGTATAACATTTTTTTTTACTAGTGGGCATTCCTGTAACATTTTTGAAGGAATAGTTTTCACGGAGTGTGATTAATAGTATTCAAGTACTATTTGAAGGAATGTCATTTTTCATGTGTGTGTAAATAAGAAATTCAAAGTTGTGTGGATCTGAGTAATGTCTCTGGGGAATTTTTATTTTTTATTTTTAAGGGAATATATCTGTAGGAGTGTTTCAGTAGGGGTTGTGAAAGCTAGTTATTTTTCAGAAATTACATATGTATGAGTGTGTCATAGTAGTGTGTGAAAGCTATAAATTTTAAAGTTGGCTTTCAGTCTTGTATTTGGGAGTATTTCAGCAGTATTTTGAAGCAAGGACATTTTTAGCAGTAGGTGAGAGGTAATCTAAAATAATGTCCCTAAAGGCCCATGTAGTTTGAAATCTCTGCATTTGAATTTATGTAAATACACAAACATAACAGACACTATTGTGGAATGATGTTCCCGACACACATTGAAATGTTACTCGATTTCAATAGGAAAAGTTATGCTACTTAGAATTTTTGTTTCAATTTGACGCCGACCCGAAAAGTGTGTAGTGCATTTCATAAACACGTGTGAACCCTCCTGTATGTAGCTGGACTGTAAATATTTATGGTCCTCACTGTGCCCTTTTCTTCTGCTCCATTTTCCACTCTATATTTAGCTGTCAAGTCACCACAGCGCATGCATTTGGCTTGTACATGATTGTTAGATTGCCCACTTTCATCGGAATAATATCAATTTGCTCTTAATTGCACTCTAACTATTATAAAAAAAACATCTAAATGTATACATTATGATGCCTGTGTAGATTGACGATTGCATAAAGGGTTGCAAATCTTCCCAAAAGCCATTAGCTTTAATCACTTCGGCACAAATGGGAATTAGTCAGCCTAATCCGATGGAAGCAGAAAGTATCGAAGCACTTAAATTGATCTGAGGGAGGTGAAGCAAAAGTACATTGACAGGTTTTCCCACATGGCTAGTCTATGCATTGTTACCTGCAGGATGACTTTGACATCAGATGTGGTGATCTTTCCCCCATCCTTGCTTATGGACAAATAAGATTTACAGGGATGCGATGCTATGCTTTTTTTTAATAACCAATGATGGCACTCAGCTGTGGCAAGTTAATCTGTTGATGGCACTCAGCTGCAGCAAGTTAATCTGTTCACCTGTGGAATAGGTCGCTACACGCTTTCATCACCAAAGTCAGCCGATTGTACCACTACACCATCAGTGACTCCATAACATAAAGTACTTTTAAAAAAAAATATTTCATCATTTTTGTTGGTTTGATTAAATATACAGAAGTTTGGAAATCATTTGCATAGCAATGTGTTCTGTTCTTATGACGTATAACACAAAGTTCATTGGATTGGAGTTTTAACTTGTGCCATTCTACTTGAATACAGCCAACTGTAAAATATTAAATTTTCGAAATATCAGTGCAATAGATTAAATCCTGTCTCAGCTAAGATAAATGCTAATTAAATTTTCCATTGACCCGTGTGGCCTCGTGGTGTAGAGGTTCACTCCCCTGACTATAGTGTGGGCAGGCACGGGCTCAATTCCCATTGGTGGTGGTATGACTGTGAGTGTGGATGGTTGTCTGTCTCTCTGTGTGCCCTGTGACTGACTAGCGACCAGTCTAGGGTGTAGTCTGCCTGCTGGGTTAGGCTCCAGCAACCCCCGCAACCCTTTTGAGAATGGGCAGTATGGAAGATGAATGAATACATTTTCCATTGACCCATTAATTATTAGCTGCACATGTTTTTGGAATTCAAAAAGCAGCAATAGAATACTCAGAGTACTTTAGAGTACTTTATTTTTTCCAGTGTCTACCAATACCAATATACAGTGCAGAAAGTTGGGAGTCATTAAAAATCTGTAAGTGTTGTTGCCTCCAAACAACTTTGGGTTAGAGTTAACCCTGACCTGTTAATGAGTTGTAGATATTAAACCACACTAAATACTCCTTTTAAAAGTTCAGACCGATCAGTCTTCTATAATTATTATCCTCATTAGAGTTATGGATACGCCGAGTCCCGGGACTGGTCCCAAGCAAATCACAACATTGAGTAGTGGGTTATAAATGAATGCATTTGTGTTTCAAGTAAAGCATTCCTATGCTACTAAAGCAAATATTTAGCTCTAGAGAGCTGCAGCGCGCATACAAATGACATTGCCTATGTAGCCACATCTAATAGCACCTCCAAATGGATCGCCAAATATAATGTATTTGGAGAGCTATTTATAGCTGGTGAGCTATAAATAATAAAGAGGCATCGAGGTCATTAATATGATGGATTTAATGTAGACACAACTCTTTTAGAAGTTCACAGTTAGAGTACACTTCAAATGTGTGTATTGTTGGCATGGCGGCCTTGTAGATTGAAACTTTATATCATTTAAAAGCGATTGATACGGTAGCAAAAAGTAGAGAGTCTTGAATAGTATGATTTAAAATGAGTTTATAGTATACAAAAGCACATGTTTCTAAGTCAAGGCTTGTGATTGTATAATATATGTTATACAGAATATATTATATATACATTTGTATTACATTTATTAAAAAAAACAATGACTGAGGCATTTTTTTTAAAGAAGGCATTGATATTGTTTTGCAGTCATGATGGTCTGCTGAAGGAAGCAGTAACTGTGATGTGGCCCGCAATAAAAAGGAGTTTGACCCTATATCTCAAGTTACAAGTGTTTGGGGATTATAGTTAGTGTTACGGTTTATACCAGAGGTGTCGGACTCGGGTTGGTTCGCGGGCCGCTTTAACGTCAACTTGATTTCACGTGGCCCGGACCATTTTAGACATAATATTTAGATTTTTTAATATACATGGATTAAAAGAACTGGATTAAAAGCCATGAATATTCAGTTTTTTATAGATCTAAAATAATGTTTATTTTAGCTTTTTTTAAATATATTTTTAGATTTTACAAAATGATTTTTGAACTAAAAACAGACAAAATGGATTAAAAAATTACAATTATTGATTTAAAAGGGGAAAAATCAGGAAATTTGATATACATCTATACTCTTCATTTTAATTTGATCCTAAAATAGAAAGTCGGCACTCATGATTTACTTTCCCAGGCCACACAAAATGATGCGGCAGGCCAGATTTGGCCCCCGGGCTGCCACTTTGACACATGGTTTATACTATGAAAAAATGTGCTGCCTTTGACAACAATAAACAATTCCATTTTGACTGGGCAGGCTAGCAGAAATGATGATTCGTAGCCAGAACCTTCCAAATAAAAATGTACTGAACGACTATTGTTGTCAATGGCAGCGACTAAGTTGATACAGTACTAACATAACTAACAAATAATACGAGGGCGAACCGTCATTTCATTTTGGGTTGCCATGTTCTTGGTAGTACTGCCCTATTTTTTGGTTGATGTACTTTTTGAGTAAATTGCATAAAGAAGAAAAAACAAACAAAAAAGATTTTCCATCTTGTCTTATTAAAACCCATCAGACACCCTAAGCACCCATCATAGACGCCCCCCTTCCCCTCCTACATGGTTTATGCACACAGCAATCCACCCAAAACTAGTTCGCTTTGCCCAACCGGAGTCCTGACAGTGCATAAAAATAAAGGAGCATTCCCCGAAGAGCTTTAAAAGACATCGGGATGATACTGTGTTCTGCTTCCTCCGCAGCTCTGCTGTGGATTGCGGGGCACTTGATTGATGGCTACGTATTCACCGAGGAAATAGGCATTTGCTATCAGCATGCAACACATGATTACGCTGTCATGCAGTGGACATCATCATCTGCTGAGTGAAGATGTATTGTGTCGTGTAAAACAGCATACGTTACTTTTCTTTAAGTAGCATTTGTTTGCCATGTGTCTATGTTTCCAGTCAATATTTGTCTGAATGTTGCTTCTGATTCTCTCCGCTTTCGGTTAGGTTTATTACTCGATGTTGGTCGCCCTGGTTCATTTTTGAGACCATCAAAAGGAGACCTTGGGATTGCAGTAAATGGCTTAAAAAGGGGAGGTCAGGGAAGGCTTCACTCGCTAGACTTTTAGAGGACCCTCAGAAAGACCATTAGGAGACTGTGACAATCGTTTCCATAGCGAAGAACCAAGTGGGACATCATTACGCAGTATTGCACGTCTGCTGTGTTGCCGCACCATCACTTTTGTGAGTGTGTCGCAGGGTACTGTACGTATTGATCTAAACAGCTTTTAGAGAGAACTATAGTGCCTGTGTATGTTCTGAGTTGCTTTGTGTGTATGTATATTGCAGTTCAATTCATTTGTGTGCAAGGAAATTAATTACACAGTCACGTATGGCGGAACCTATTTGTATTCAGGGACAAAATTTGGGTCTCAAAAAAAGCAAGGTTTCAAAATAGCATCGGCCCATTTACCCGTTGGCCCATTTTCTGTGTCAGAGTCATATCTGAAAAGACTTGCTGACTACAATTAAGTATGGACACAGGCAATTTTAACACATTCACAACACATTTTCTGGGGATTGCAGATATGAAACTGTAAATGTCGGACGTTTTTTTTTTGTCAGATTGTGAATGTAGACCCAATATACCAAATTATTAGTCAATGGGGACTTTGTTTTTCTTATAGAGGCACGTGATGGCTGGTGTAGACAAAAAGTGAGAATATCGTTGAAGTATTAGCTCAGAAAACATCAGTTGCTTCGTTGGAGATTATATTTATTCCACAACATGTGTCAAGTTTAATAATACATGACATTGGGTGCATAATTAATCTCAAGTAGCAGTATTTGGAGCATTTTTTCCCCTGTTCTTCGAACTCAACATGTCAGTTGTTTGTTGAAAGAATCAAAAGCAAGATGTCATGACAACATCTTGGCCCCAGTGAGAGCATTTTATTTTCAGAATTTGGAACTCTTATTCAGTCAAAATTATAGTGAAAAATAAGTATTTACCTGAATACTAAAGTTATCCAATTCAAGCTGCTCACAGAGTTCTCATATTTAAATGCTCAAATGAAATTGCAATCATATAATGCATGATGGTTTTATCATTAAATAAAAAAAAGATGTGTACTCTGAAACACCATTGTGGCCAAAAATACTCTCAAAAGGGCTAAAAGTTCAAAGTTACGCAAGTGTAAAGTGTCTGCATGAGCAACTCCCTCCTACAATATCCTTGTGCATGCATGCATTACCGTGGATGATAGTTTCTTAAAATAGGTTGACAAAATGACACCTATGGTAGCCATGGTTACTAAGTAGGTAGAGGAGGTCGAGCCTGCAGAGGAAACTTAGCTCTATCGGGACCGTATAAAGATAGCCAAGTAGAGATAGCCAGTAAGTTGATTGCTATTGAATGGAAGGTTTCGCTGATAG